>NW_021834540.1:17500-47817 GCF_006345805.1 Octopus sinensis
GAGTCGAGTACTCTAACCACTAAGCCACACATGCACACACACAGGTACATATACACAGACACAGACACACACACACACACCACACACACACACACACATATATATATTATATTTATGTATATATATGAATTAGGTGCTTAAATTGAGACACCTTGTAAGTTCAATCTAATTTGCCCACCCAAATAATATCAGGTGAATATCAAACTCTGTGCAAAAGTGTTTACACTTGATATTCTTGTAGTGTATGCAGATAACATGACCCAACTTAGTGAAGAGATTCGCTCTTGGTTGTTCAGGCATGTACTTTATATAAAAGTGCAAAAGTATTTTCTATAAAATTTCCAAAGTGCAGATTCTTAGGTAGGTGAGTAAAATTTAAATGTACAGGTGTCAATTCATTATGGCCATTTCAAGCAATTACATTAATTGATTCTGCCAAAGATGTAGCAGCAGAATCAATGTAAATATTTGACCTCTGTTGGTGATATGAATTTGTTAAAGCAGTTGGTTTGCCCTTTGTGTTTGAAGTCTATGCAGTCATCATCATCATCATCATCATCGTTTAACGTCCGTTTTCCGTGCTAGCACGGGTTGGACGGTTCAACCGGGGTCTGGGAAGCCAGGGGCTGCTCCAGGCTCCAGTCTGATCTGGCAGAGTTTCTACGGCTGGATGCCCTTCCTAAAGCCAACCACTCCACGAGTGTAGTGGGTGCTTTTTACGTGCCACCTGCAGTCATCTGATAAAAATGCTTCCTTTGCAATGATGTAATGTTTTCATTAATCAATTAAAGGAGTAGCTTGAAATGACCATAATGAATTGACACCTCTATATCTTTCTTACTCATATATATATATATATATATATATATATATATTATTATATTCAGCTCCCCTTCCCTGTGGCCAGTCTTGCATCTTCCCTTCTCATTCAGAACCCCTACTACAAAATGATTAAGTATGGAAATGACTCCAACAGGACCAATGTTTCATATGTAAAACACACAATGTGAAATATCCACTTATAAGTTGGCAATTAGTAGAAATTTACAATAGTTTAAATTGGCCGAATACTTTTGCACAGTACTATATATATATATATATATATATATATATATAATATATATATATATATATATATAATATATAGGTCCCGGGTTGAGTCGGGGTTAACCACAGTCAATAAGGTACTCAATACATAGCAGAGTAAATTAATTTATTTTATAGAAGGAGCTTCTACAGGACTAGAACTGTTTCATTCAAAAGAAATCATATGATTTCTTTTGAATGAAACAGTTCAAGTCCTGTAGAAGCTCCTTCTATAAAATAAATTAAAAAACAAAAAAAAAAATATATATATATATATATATATAATCAAAAAGGGTAATAACATAAGTTATTATTACCAGTGGCCTAGCACAAAAGACGAATTAGTCATTAGACAAAATTTTTCATATAGAAATATAAAATATTATTCATAAAATATTATTTATTATATATATATATATATATATATATATATTATATATGTAATTATGTATAGATATATATTCTTTTATTCCTTTACTTGTTTCAGTCGTTTATCTTCATCCATGCTGGAGCACTGCCTTGAAGTAACTTTTGGGACACTCTGTACATATATAGTATTATTATTATTATTATTATTATTAAAAAGCACCATTTGAGCGTGATCGTTACCAGCGTCGCCTTACTGGCACTTGTGCTGGTGTGCAGGTGGCATGTAAAAATACACAATTTTTTTCATGGCTGTTGCCAGTACTGCCTGACTGGCCCTCATGCCAGCGGCACGTAAAAGCACCCACTACGCTCCCAGAGCCATTGACATTAGGAAGGGCATCTAGCCATAGAAACTCTGCTAGATCAAGATTGGAGCCTGGTGCAGCCATCTGGTTCGCCAGTCTTCAGTCAAATTGTCCAACCCATGCTAGTGGATGTTAAACGATGACGATGATTATTATTGTTATTATTATTATTATCATTATTATTATTATTACTGTCATTATAAACTCATTATCATTTCACATCTGCTTTTCACTCTCAGTAGCATGGAAAGAGGACAGGAAGTGGTGATAATAATAATAATGATAATGATAATGAAAATATATAAACATGTGTATATATACAAGTATGCATGTTAGTACATATATATATATATATATATATGGATATATGTAACTCCCAATAAATGCGTTGAATGACCTTCTTTCATTTGTCCACTCACTCATATATATGTGTGTGTATGTGTGTGTGTGCGTGCGTGCGTGTGTTCATATACATAAATATAGATATAGATAGATAAATATAGAAAGACATATATACATATTTATACATGTATATATATACATATCCACGCACATATATACATATACATATGCACATATGCATACATATATATATATATATATATATATATATATATATATATAATATAAGCACATGTATATATAATATGATGCATGCATGTATGTATATACATTTCTCTTTCTATGTGTGCGTGTTTGTTGCACATATATAAACATGTATGCTTGTATGCATATACACACATATATATATATATATATATGTATTTACATATATATGTATGTATTGGGAAAAAGGTACATAAATTTGTGTTTAAAATTATTATGAATATCGCAGCAGGTATGAACATTAATTGTTCGTTAATATATGAATATGTAAAAAGACACGCTATATTCATCATTATTCATTCCCTTTATTAATAAGTAATGATTATTCCTCTCTGCTTGTGGCCTACTCATTAGAATAATTGAACCATGTTAAACAAATGAAACTCCTTTGAAAAGACATTACATATACAACCATGGAAGTGTGGTAAGGAGTTTGCTTGGTTTGGGGTTCGGTCCCACTGTATCTCACATTGGGAAAATGTGTCTTCTTCTACCACCCTGTGTCGAACAAAAACATTTTGAGTCGATTTGGTAGATGGAAACTGAAAGAAGCCTGTTATTTGTAACTGACAAGGGAAGACAACGTCTACATCTTGTGTGCAATTTTTCCATGTGTTCATTTGTTGTCCAGCTATGTAATTTTTTAATCATATTACATATATATATATATATATATATTCATATATATTTCTACATTTAAGAGATGAGGGATTATGAACATTATTTACATTTGACAGATATTTGTCCTCATCTTGTTTGTTGTTAACACAACGTTTAGGCTGATATACCCTTTATTAATAAGTACCAGTTAAGAGTTAGGGTTACTAACTCCATGATTATGAGTTCGATTCTAGGCAGTGACCTGAATAATAATAATAATAATAATAATAATAATAATAACATCGAAAAATACCTTAAGAATGAGAACCCAGGTTCAAAATTTCCCCAAGACACCTGATGAAGGCTGGAGGGTATATCGGCCAAAATGTGTTAACAACAAACAAGATGAGAAAAAATATGTCAAATGTAAATAATGTATATATATATATATATATGATTGGCTGTGTGGTAAGTAGCTTGCTTATGAACCACATGGTTCTGGGTTCAGTCCCACTGCGTGACACCTTGGGCAAGTGTCTTCTACTATAACCTTGGGCCGACCAAAGCCTTGTGAGTGGATTTGGTAGACTGAAACTGAAAGAAGCTCGTCGTGTATATGTATATGTATATATATGTGTGTGTGTATGTGTGCACATGTGTGTATATGTTTGTGCATCTGTGTTTGTCCCCACAACATCGCTTGACAACCAATGCTGGTGTGTTTACATCCCCGTAACATAGCAGTTTGGCAAAAGAGACTGATAGAATATATACTAGGCTTACAAAGAATAAGTCCTGGGGTCGATTTGCTAGGCTAAAGGCAGTGCTCCAGCATGGCCACAGTCAAATGACTGAAACAACTAAAAGAGTAAAAGAGTAAAGGCAGTAAACTGGCAGAAACATTGGCACACCGGGTGAAATACTTAGCAGTATTTCATCTGTCTTTACGTTCTGCCAAGGTTGACTTTGGCGTTCATCCTTTAAGGGTCAATAAATTAAGTACCCATTGCATACTGGGGTCGATCTAATCAACTGGCCCCCTTCCCCAAAATTTTGGGCCTTGTGCTTAGAGTAGAAAAGAATATAGATAGATAGATAGATAGATAGATAGATAGATAGATAGATAGATATACGTGCACACACTCGCACACACACACTCACACACACACACAAGGTTAATTGACAGAATTGTTAGACAATGTGGCCTAACTTCTTGCTGTCTCTGCTCTGAGTTCAAATTCCACTGAGGTCATCCTTGCTTTTGCCCTTTCAGGGTCATACAGAACTAAGTACCTGTCCTGTATTCCAGTTTTCTGACTAACGCTCCTCCTTGCCCTGTTTCTTTCACTTTCTCTTTCACCATAAATTGCACTTCTTATGCTGATTCAATCTGAAAATTCAGTTAAGGGTACACAGGTCTGTGGAATATTCAGCCACTTACATATTAAAGTCACAGATTGGTGGTACGGTTGATTGAACAACTGACTTCTCATTACTGATATTGACAGAGAATCCACTACTGTATACACACACACACACATGCATGTATATATACACACATACACACACACACTTAAACGGACACACACACATACATACACACATACACACATGCATACATATATATACACACATATATACAGTTTATAGTAGGTTATGTATATAATACTTTATACATTTTTTAGTCTTATAATATATTTTAAAACTGTAATAAAAGTTTAAATACATATATGTGCATGTGTGTGTATGTATATATATATATATATATGTGTACATACATATATATATATATATAAATGCGGTCATACATGCATACACATGCATATGTGTGTGTGTTGATACATATATATTACATATTCTATATATATATATATATATATATATATATTCATGTGTGTATATATATCTATATTTATGTGTATGTATATATTTATTTATATATACATATATATATGTATATATATATATATATCTAATAACATACATATATATATGTATATATATAAACGTATATGTATAGATATAAACTTTATACAACAATATTAATATTGATAGGAAATTAATAGATACAAAGATAATAGATACTAGATAATAATGAAATAAAAAACATATACATATATGTTAGTGAGCACATATATACATATATATGTGTGTGCATGTATATATATCCATATATACATATATATATGTATATATATATATATATATATATATATATATATATATATATATTATATATATATATAAGCTACATATATATATGTGTGTACATATGGATATATATATATATATACAAATACATATATACACATATATATACAACACACATATATATATACCTATATACATGTATATGTATATTTATTTGCTTTTGTAACAAAAATTTTTTTTTCTCTCTTCTCTTCTCCTCTCTTATCAAATTCTTGATAAAAATATGTTTACAAAACAAAACTTTACTTTGCAGCGGAAGCGGAGAATTCTGGAAGGTCCATTGAAGGTGAAGTATCTATTGTTAAACTTAATCGCAGAAGTAGAGTATTGGTGTTCTGAGAGTTTTCACTTCATTCCTTCTAGAAGCTATACCACTTAACTAAAGAAATTCTAATTGCTTTCACTTTGTATTCTCTGCTCTTTCTTCTCAACACCATCTTCACCAAATGCAGATATACACTTAACATAGACACACAGACATACTCAGACACACCCGTCACACACATTCACACCAATGACACAGACTCATATGTATGTGTGCTTACACACACACACACACACACATATATATATACATATACATACACACATGCACACACACACAGATGCATATATATATATATAAGCTACATATATATATGTGTGTATGTAAATACAGACACACACACATATATATACATATACAGATACATATAGCTACTTATATATACATATATAGATATATAAATATATATATATATGTGTATATATATATATATATATATATATACATATACATATATATATGCGCAAATATGGTGGTTGCATACTCCTTATGCAGAGTTTGACTCCTTCCTGTATCTACACCTTCGAACCACCATGGCATCTGATGTTGCTTTGTAAACCAGACAATATTTTGAAAAGACATCCACATTAGATTGCATATCTGATTTGGACCATCAAGAGCTGCAGATAAGTTCTGATCTTTATGGATCTTAAAATATATATATGTATGTATGTATATGATGGCGGTGCTGGAAAGTTATATCTACATGAGGTGGTGGGGGGGTCTGAAAAGTTCCAGGCCTTGAGTAAGAGTAAATACAGGAGGATCAGTTAATTCTGAATTTATTCACCATATTCCCTTCTCAGATTCACACACTTATTGCAACAGTCTTTCAGTTTTTCTAAGCTCTGTAAAAGAACACGAAATTTTGGGCCACCAACCAGGCTTTTTATGACACCCTTAAAACCAGGCACTTTTCAGGACCATCTTATATATATATATATATCTTATATATCTTTATCAGTGATTAGGTAGTGGCCATGCTAGGGTGCGACCTTGAGGGATTTTAATTAAACTAATCAACAACAGTAATTATTTTCTTTTTATTCTATCAGTCTCCATTGCCAAACGACTAAGTTATGGGACATAAACATACCAACACCAGTTGTCAAACATTGGTGGGGGACAAACACAAGCACAAAGATACACCCACACACACACTCATACATACACACACACACACACACACACACATGTACAACAGGATTCTTTCAGTTTCTGTCGACCAAATCCTCTCAGCAAGCTTTGGCTAGCCCAAGGCTGTAGTAGAAGACATTTACCCAAGCTGTTACACAGTGGGACTGAACCTAGAACCATGTGGCTGGGAAGCAAACCTACCACACAGTCAAGCCAGCAACCTTTATATATATATATATTATATATATATATATATGCCCATATATATATATATATATATATATATATATGTGTGTGTGTGTGTGTATATATATGAATTCACACATACATACATACACACAAATGCATGCATACACCCCTGTACACTCACACATGCATATATATGTATGTATATTTGCATGCACACAAATTTAAGCACAGAGTGATGCATATACTTACATTTTATATACACCTACCAGTTGAGTCACAAAGAGTGTTCTTACACACACCAGATACTTAGTATATACAAACAAATATTTTTCGTATATACACCATACATATATATATATATATATATATCATACATCATACATATGTACATTATATGTATGTGTGTATACACATCGTACATACATGTATACATCACACATATAATAATAGCTGGCCTCCTTGCCAATGGCACGTTAAAAACACCATTTGTGTGTGATCATTACCTGTATCACCTTATAGGCACTTATGCTGGTGGCATGTGAACAAAACATTCAAGCAAGGTCGTTGCCAGTACCGCTGGACTCGCTCCTGTGCAGGTGGCACATAAAAAGCACTATTTGAGTGTGGTCATTGCCAGTACCACTTGACTGGTCCTGTGTCACCTTACTAGCACTTGTGCTGGTGGCACATGGAAAAACATTCGAGCGAGGTCGTTACCAGTGCTGCTGGACTGGCTCCTGTGCAGGTGGCACATAAAAAGCACCATTTGAGCATGGCCATTGCCAGTATCATCTGACTGACCCTCATGTCAGTGGCACGTAAAAACACCCACTACACAGTGGTTGGCATTAGGAAGGGCATCCAGCTGTAGAAACTCTGCCAGATCAGATTGGAGCCTGGTACAGCCATCTAGTTCGCCAGACGTCAGTCAAATCGTCCAACCCATGCTAGCATGGAAAGCGGACGTTAAACGATGATGATGATGTTTGAAACATATATAAGCATATAGAAATATTTAAGTACGCAGCTTGAAGTACAAAAACACATACATTCATATATTTGTATACATCATCACAAAGTTACCCATGCTTACAACATACACACAGTTTTAATTTTTAAATACCCAACTAAGTGACTGTATACATACATAGATATATTAAACAAACACACAAATGTATACACACTTTTATATGTGTATAAGCACACAATTTTAGCAAAACATATAACCATATGACAAACCCATACACACACACACAGTCGCATACACACACAAGCATTTATACACTCATGCACACACTGAAAATTGCATTATATTCATAGGTCTGATTGCTTGTTTGTTTTTGTTGATTATTTTATTATTTTTGCTGTTTTTTTCCCCTCCCTTACAATTCTAAATTAAATTCTGTGTTAAAAATATGTTTTGTCTGGTAGAAAATAGTTTCGTATTAACAAAGAAACTGTAATGTTACCGCACTAACAACTACAACAACTAAAACAAGAACAACAACAACAACAAAATAAATGAAACCGAAATCAGAGAATGCATAAATTTAAAGAAAATTATTAAAAAAAAAACTGAAAATAAAATATATAAAAAGATATTAAAATAGTTTTTAAAAAATTAAATGAAATGGAAGTAAAATGTTTAACATTAGAGATAGCAGTCAGTAATTTGCTTATTGTTTTGGAGAACAATGACTCTTCATCAATAATTTCAAATAATTCTAGAAATAAGTGTCTGAAATATTCTTATAAAGATGTTTTAATATCTTTATCCTCGTTTAATTATTCAGTTGAAAGAAAGACGTTCAGAGTAACATATGCACAAACATACACACATGGACATAAACACACACACACACACACACACACACACACACACAAACAGTGACTCACTCATACTGCAGTGAGATCGCAAGCTGGTGGAGTGGATAAGGTATTGGACAAGCAGTACAAATATCGTAATTTCAAATATGTCCAAATTTTTGAGGGGGTCCCGTACTTTTTGTTAATTCCTTGTTTTATATTTTTATTTTATTTTAATTGTTATCTTTCTGGTCATTAACTTCATTTGCTTTGTTAATGTGTTTTGTTTTTGTTTGTTTTTTAATGCTAGGATGGGTTGGATGGGTATGTATTTGAAGTAGTAATTTACAGCCAGATGCTCTTCCTGTCACTAACTCTCACCTGTTTTTTCAAGTAAGGGGATTTTTATTCTACAGGTCTTTGAAAGTTCAAAGCAACTGGACAAAATGGCAACCAGAAATGTAAACATATCACTACTGAGCAATGCCATGGTGTGTTAGTAAGCATTTACATTTGCACACATACATATATACGTGCACACACACACACACAAATATATATATAAATATATATATATATATATATAGAGAGAGAGAGAGAGAAGGAAAGGGAGAGAGATGGAGAGACAGATAGATGGATAGATATGTGTCTACATGTGTGTGCCTACCAAATTACCAAAATCACTCCCATAGCATTGGTCAGTTTTTAATTATAGAAGAAAACACTTACCCCAACTGCTGACAAGAAAAAAGGAAAGAAAATAATAGAACAAAATAGGACAAATAAAACAGAGAGAAAAAAGAGAAAGAAAATTAAAAAAATATTGAGAAGAAGGGAGAGAGAGTGATAAAAATAGAGAAGGAAAGAGATCTGGTTCACATGGTGACTGAAATACTGATCAGTATAAACAGATAAGCAGACAACTGTGACGATGTTGGCATGTTTATACTACATACTACCACAATATTCTATGTCAACTTGTATGACAAAAAATTTGGTAAGATGGCACATTGGCTCTGTCAAGAAGAGTTAGTTATTTCCTCTTATTTCATGTGGAACACTGGGTAGCAACAAAATACCTCCATCCTCTGTGGTCTTCTGCAAAAGATTAAGTATCTTCCCAGCTCACCATCCTGATCCTTCAGAACTGTCCTTTTCCATGTTATTAATCTGTAGTGAGAGATTAAGCCTCTGCATTCTGATGGGCTCAAAGTGTGCCTGATGGGCTCAAACACTGCCTGATGGGCTCAAACACTGCCTGATGGGCTCAAAGAGTGGCTGATGGGCTCAAAAAGTGGCTGATGGGCTCAAACACTGCCTGATTGGCTCAAACACTGCATGATGGGCTCAAACACTACCTGATGGGCTCAAACACTGCCTGATGGGCTCAAAGAGTGGCTGATGGGCTCAAACACTGCCTGATTGGCTCAAAGACTGCCTGATGGGCTCAAACACTGCCTGATTGGCTCAAACACTGCCTGATGGGCTCAAAGAGTGCCTGATGGGCTCAAACACTGCCTGATTGTCTCAAACACTGCCTGATGGGCTCAAACACTGCCTGATGGGCTCAAACACTGCCTGATGGGCTCAAACACTGCCTGATGGGCTCAAACACTGCCTGATGGGCTCAAACACTGCCTGATGGGCTCAAACACTGCCTGTGCCTGAGGTGGCTGTTCAGACCAAGGACAGTATAGAAGATCTAGGGTTGGGCAAGGAAATGTGAGCCACACTTTGCATCTTCAACATCTGATCTCTGCCTTTTGACATCTGAAACGCCTGTTTCCATTATTAAACATGGAAACAGGTGTCCATGTTTCTACTTTCCTCCTTCTGGCTTCCAGTTGAGAGAGAGAGAGAGAGAGAGAGAGAGAGAGAGCTGTGTGTATCTTTTTAATGGCATTCTAAAGACATCTCCAAGAAACTTCAGCTGATGATCTTTCACTAGGATGCTAAGTGGTTTCTGCTTGGTTCTCCCATAGACTTCTTCACTGGTTTTCCTGTTGAGAATTTTTTGGAGGTACCTCTAGTGAAATACATCTAACTGGAGAACGAGTCCTACTGTCATCTTCCCTATTTCACTGGTATAGATCATCAATATAATTGACAGGGAAGTGTATCGACTATATTTACAGTTTAGAACCAGTGACAAAACCATAGAAACTTCAACTTTTCATGAATTAACCGCTATCATGGCAAAGGGCTGAGATGTCTAACACCTTGCTGTTCTCAAGAAAACTTGTATTCTGCAGCAGAAGTTTTAAGACCAATGCCTCTGTTGGTAGTACCATGTAAAAGTATATGTGTGGTGCCATGTAAAAGCACCTGTGCAGTGCTACTTAAAAGTGCCCATGCAGTGCCACGTAAAGGCACCTGTGTGACACTACATAAATGCATCTGTACAGTGCCATGCAAAAGTGCCTGTGCAGTGGCACATAGAAGCACGCAGCACACTCTGTAAAGGGGTTGATGTTAGGAAAGGCACCCAGTCATAGGAACTATGCCAAATCAGACTGGAGTCTGGTACAGCTCTCCACCTTGCGGGCTCTGGTCAAACCATTTAACCCATGCCAGCATGGACAACAGACGTTAAATGATATTGATGATGATGGTGATGGTGATGATGATGATGATGATGATGATTTAAAGGCAGCACACAGGCAGAACTGTAAGCATGCTGAACAAAATCCTTACCAACATTTCTTCCAGCTCTTTATGGTTCTGACTTCAAATTTCCACTGGGGCTGGCTTTGTCTTTCATCTTACCAGGGTCGATTAAATAATTACCAGTTGAGCACTAAGATCAATAATATTGACTCGACCCACAACCCCCAAAGTTTCATGCCTTGCACCTTTTATGGGGGGTGGGGGATGTAAATTCGACAGCGGTGGTAGCACTGGCATTAACTTGTATCTGAATTATTAATCTGTAGTGAGAACTTGAGCCTGTGCATCCTGATGGGGTCAAAGCGTGCCTGACAGGCTCAAACAGTGCCTGATGGGCTCAAAGAGTGCCTGTTTGACTCAAAGAGTGCCTGATGGGCTCAAACAGTGCCTGATGGGGTCAAAGAGTGCCTGATGGGCTCAAAGAGTGCCTGATTGGCTCAAAGAGTGCTTGATGGGGGTCAAAGAGTGCTGGATCGGCTCAAAGAGTGCTTGTGACTGAGGTTGCTGTTCAGGCCAAGGGCAGTATAGAAGATCTAGGGTGGGGCGAGGAAATGTGATCCACACTTTGCATCTTCAACATCTGATCTCTGCCTTTTGACATGTTATTTTCCATCTGATCTATCCTCTTGATGATGACATGTTACCACTATGGACACTCCTTGGCGATTGTCTCCAAGATATATCAGTCAATGGAGCGAAAGAGGACAGAGGACTTTGAGCCAGTCTCAGAAATGGAACTTGGGGGCACCACATGATATAGTGCCTCAGGCTAACTCCACAAAGAGGAGTTGATAGGAGAAGCACTGAGCCCCCCCCCCAAAAAAAAAAATAATAAATGTATATGATATTAAACACTATTAGCAGAAATATGAAATAAGAATAAAAACAGAAAAACTGACAAGATTCAAATGATTGATTCAAATCGATTCAAAATGATTGATTTATGACAAATCAATCACTGGTCAATAGGTGAATAGATACATGGTTTGTGTTTCCTCAGAAGATCTGTTGCTCTCTTTTACTGTTTGAAAATGGTGTTTATGATATCTGTTATCACAGCGCTTTCTGTCTGGAGTCAATCTCACGATTAATATGACTAAGTTTGATACTTATTTTGAGAATACATTGTATAGTTATTTTAATTTATGTCTTTTCTGTAGCTATAGCAACAATTTGGACCAAAAAGTAGTTTCACATATTTTGTCATTTATTCAATAGATATAGAATTACAATGGTGTTTCTTGCTGTGTTCAACAAAGCCCTCATCATTTTCAGAATTCTGTTTTTCTTCTGTGATGTTATTTTTAAAATATTCAGCTTTTACTATGCTATCAATTCAAAACAAATGTTTTAATTTTGTATTTTTCTTTTACGATCTAACACAGCTGAAAATCTTGATTCAAGCTAGATTATGGCATATTACAAGCAATTTAATACCACTCATTCAAACAGATATTTCAACAATGAGGATTTGTATTAAAAATAACCATACAAAATAAACAGATAAAATTGGAAACATAGAAGAAGGATATATAAATAATAGTAAAAACAAAAACAAACAAAAAAATCCCATTCTAATTATTTTGGATTAAGAAAGAAAAATAAATTGTTTACAAATATAATGGAAATAAAATGAAAAATGATTATACTATAAACTGTGGTGAAACACAATCAATCTAAATTGTAGGAAACACTCAAACATATATATATGCATACATACACACATATATATATATAAATCTATATATATACATCTATGTATGTATATATATGGGTGTGTATGTATGTATGTATGTATATGTGCATGAGTGTATATATATATATATATGTGCATGCATATGTGTCTACATAAGCATACAATGTTTACGAAAGTACTTCATAACTGCATATATCTTTATACACATAAACTGTCACAGGCACACGTATTTAAATATAAATGTGTATGTCTATTTGTGCGTATGTGCATGTATGTATATTATATATGTGCATGTGATATGTTTGTATATAGGGGCGCATATATGTATGTACGTGTGCATGCATGTGTATGTGTATGTATGTATATGTGTGTATATATATATGTATATATACATGTATGTGTGTATATACGCACACACATATATACATATATATACACACATATACATATATATATATGTATATATATATATATATATATATATATATATAAATGTATGTATACACACACATATATACATATATAAACACACGTATACATATATATATATATATGTATATACATATACACATGTATATATCTTTGTGTGTGTATATATGTGTAGATGTATATCTGCTTGCATGTATAAAGATATATATATATATACATGTATGTATTTATACACACACACACACACATACATATATATATATATACATGTATATTTGTGTGTGTGTGTATACATATATAGCTTTTTGTATGTATATATGTGTAGATGTATATCTGCTTGCATGTATAAAGATATATATATATATATATACATACATACAACATACATACATATATATATATATATATATATATATATATATATATATATATATAATATATATATACATACATATATATATATATATAATATATATATATATATATATATATATACATATATATATATATATATATATATATATATATATATATATATATATATATATATATGTATGCACACATACATACACATATATACATACCAAGAAATAAAAAACTGGCCCTGGCATGTTTCATTACTGCTCGAAATCTCCCTCAAAAGCAAACAAACAACCAACCTTCCCTCTTAGACCAGCAAATAAAGAAAAGAAAATCATAAACACTACAATCTAAATCAGTCACAAAAATAAATACTCATCTGGGAAGGCGAGACGAATTTGCATATCTTGCAGTATTTAAAAATCTTATTAAATACTCGATGAACATCCCTTTTCACACTCAGCTGGTATTAAAAAACAATGAAGCTAAATTTAAAGCTTTAAGACTACAGTTTCTAATGCCTACAATGCATCTTGCTATTTTGCTATTTATTTTGCATAAAGGAAACTAAGATTCTCCATTTTATATATGTGTATGTATGAATATATGTATATATATATATTCTTCTTTTTTTTTCTTTTATACATTTTAGTCATGTGGCTGTGATCATGTATATATATATATATAATATATATATATATATATATACATTATATAATGTATATTATATATTTATATAGATGATATATCTATGCATACATGCACATGCATACACACATACACACATTTATGCACTCACATATATGAAAACATATACAGACATATGGATTATATATGTACAGATATATATATATATATATATATATGATATATATATGTATGTATGTATGTGTGTATATATATATATATAATATATATATATATATATTCTTTTTATTCTTTTATTCATTTTAGCCATGTGTCTGTAATCATACATACACACACACATATATATGTAATTATATATATATTTATAGCTGATATATCTATACACACATGCACACACACACACACGCACACGTACACACATTTATACACTCACATATAATACAAATACACATATATGAAAGCATACAGACATATGAATTACATATGTACAGATGTATATATATATATATGTATATACATGCACACACACATGCACACACACACATACACACATGCACAGAGTGGTATTCACTACCACAATTGCATTCATACATACATTTTGTATCTGTTCAGAAACATGTAAATATTCCTACATTCACAAATTGCACAATCCAAAGAAATGCACACTGTTGCACATATTATACCTATGCATATATATATGTATATATGTATTGTATATATGTATATATATATATATATATATATATATATATATATAATATATATATATGTTTGTAAACAGCATGCAGAGTTGAAAAGTGACTGACTCCACCAAAAGATCACCTTATATCAATATAGAACACTTTTGAATGTATTCACTTTAAAAGAATCTAATCTGTTCTGTTTAGTTTTAATTCTCAAAAATAAATTTTATCTCAGAAATTTATCTTGAATAACAAAGGAAACAATGAGAGTATAAAAGAATGAGAGAAAGGAAGGAATCCAGAAAGTAAACAAGGAAGGAAGAAAGGAGGGGATAAATTTGTTAGGCCGTGGTGTAGTGGAGAATGATATGTATAAGAGGTAAAATAAAGCAGTACATTAAATTGAGCAAAATTATGTGGAAATTGCTAAGAAAAATATTTCAACAGAAAAATAAAACACCATCCAGTTATCAAGAACAATGAGTCAGTAGCTCCTATTCCTATTGTTACTACACCTAATATTAATGATTATTATTATTATTATTATTATTATTTCCTCTCTTTTGGTGAAGATGGAGGTATTGTTTTCAGTTGTGTTTGTTTGTTTGTCCGTGGACAAGATATCTCAAGAATCGTTGGATGGATTCGGATGAAACTTGCAGGGATATTTGGCCACGTGACTGGCACAAACTGTTTAGATTTTGGGATCGATCCAATACCAGACAAGGATTCTGGATTATTTTTCTAGTTTTTTTACTTAATTTTTGAGAGTGGTTGGGTCCATTTTTAGTATTTTCATTTGTGAGAACAGTCGAGCTTATTTCAGATATTCTCATTTTAAAATCATCTCCAGTTAATCGTTGGGAGGACGTTGGTGTTGCCTTGGCAGAGGTTTGCACTCACTGAGTGTTCTTGTTACTATTACTATTGCTTTCCTTGGGCCATCTATGTCACATATTAGTTCCTGATGACAGCACAGAGGTGCAATACTTTCTTCAATACATGTGCCATTCTATATATTACTGCCAAATGCATACTTACTATTCGGAGATATCATCATCATCATCATCATCATTTAACGTCTGTTTTTCATGCTAGCATGGGTTGGACAGTTTGACCGGGGTCTGGGAAGCCAGGAGGCTGCACTAGGCTCCAGTCTGATCTGGCAGTGTTTCTACAGCTGGATGCCCTTCCTAAGTCCAACCACTCCATGAGTGTAGTGGGTGTTTTTTATATGCCACCGGCACAGGGGCCAGAGGAGGCTGGCAAACAGCCACAATCGGTTAGTGCTTTTATGTGTCACCGACATGGATACCAGTCAGGCAGCGCTGGTGTGCAGATAATATCAAAACCCCAGTACTTGACTGGTACTTTATTTTATCGACCTGGTGGGATGAAAGCTCATCATGACAGTTTATGAACCCAGAACATAAGGAACTGGAACAGTAGCTTGCAGCATTTTTTCTGACACTCCAGCAATTCAGTGGATACACCACATTAGGTATTATTATTGTTATGCATAAAACAGCAAGCTGGCAGAATCATTAGCATTTGCTGGGCAAAATGCTTTGTGGCATTTTGTTCATCTTAAGGTTCTGAGTTCAAATTCTGCTGAGGTCAACTTTGCCTTTCATCCTTTCAGGGTTGGTAAAATATGTACCACCTGAGTACTAGGGTCGATGTAATCGACTATACATGCCCTCCCCAAAAATTTCAGCTTTGTGCCTGTAGTAGAGAAAGGATTACTATTGTTATGCATGAGGCAACGAGCTGGCAGAATAGTCAGCATGCTGAGTAAACTGCTCAGTAACAGTTCATCCATCTTGGCATTCTGAGTTCAAATCCCACCAAGGTTGACTTTGCTTTTCATCCATGTGGGGGGTAATCCAGCATGCAAACGATTCTGCCAGCTTGCCTCCTGATCAATAATGATAACAATAATAATAATAATGATCCTTTCTATTATAGGCACAAGGCCTGAAATTTGTGGGGAGGGGTTAAGTCGATTACATCGACCCCCAGTACTCAACTGGTACTTAATTTGTCACCCTTGAAAGGATGAAAGGCAAAGCCGGCCTCGGCAGAATTTGAACTCAGAACATGGTGACGGGCAGAATACTGTGGAGCATTTCATCCAGCATGCTAACAACTCTGCCAGCATGTCACTTGATCAATAATAATAATAACAATAATAATAATAACAATAATAATAATAATAATAATAATAATAATAATAATAATAATAATAATAATAATAATAATAATAATAATGATGATGATAATAATAATAATAATGCAAAAAGATAAATAATAATAATAATAGAAAAAGAAAAATTTTAATAATTTAAATTAGTATTTTGTGTTTTATATTGCATATGAATTTAAAACAACATATGTTACACATCAAAATAACAACTCATTTAGAAAATTTACATTTAAACTTCAATGCAGTTCGTGTAAATCTTACTCAACATAGAAATGCCGTAAAACAATCTTGCTGATGTTGTGAACGTCCATCCTTTAAAATTGATGTCATCTGGCTTACGTGTTAAATATTTATCTTCTTCCCCTTATCGTTCTGTTGCCCAGGTTATCTTACTGTGTTTATCTCAAGCAATCTCTTTTTTAATCTTTTCAACTACTAGCTTACATTATAAATTTTTTTTGCATTTTGTATACAAACATATATACACATGTATATACACATTTCATACTCACAAACACACACCACACACATATAAATATATATACATACTTATAAAAGCAGTGAGCTGCCAGATTCGTTAGCATGCCGAGCAAAATGCTTAGTGATCTCTCATCTGTCTTCACTTCATGAGATCAAATTCTGCCAAGGTTGACTTTGCCTTCCATCCTTTCAGGGTCGATAAAATAAGTACCAGTGAAATACTGGGGTTAATGTAATCGACTAGCCCACTCCTCCAAATTTCAGGCCTTGTGTCTATAGTAGAAGGCATATTTTTCTTCTTCTTCTTCTTCTTCTCTTCTTTTCTTCTTTTCTTACTTCTTCTTCTTTTCTCTTCTTCTTCTTCTTCTTCTCTTCTTCTTCTTCTTCTTCTTCTTCTTATCTTCTTCTTCTTCTTCTCTTATTCTTTCTTCTCTTCTTCTTCTTCTCTTCTTCTTCTTCTTCTTCTTCTTTTCCTCTCTTCCCTCTTTTCTTCTCTTCTTTTCTTCTTCTTCATCATCCTCCTCCTCTCCTCTTCTTCTTCTTCTTCTTCCCTTTTCCTCTTCCACTTCCTCTTCTTCTTTGTCTTCTTCTTCTTCTTCTTCTTCTTCTTCTTATTATTATTATTATTATTATTATTATTATTATTATTATTATTTTGTTGAGCCTTTCACGCATGCTCAGTTTCTTTATTTATTGTATGTGCAGTCACACTTTTTTACTCACCCACTCTCTCTTTTTTCTTTCTCTCTCACTCTTCCACTCTCTCTCTCTCTCTCTCATTCTCTCCCTCTTCCTTTTCTCTCAGCTGCAAGCAACTATTTACACTATCAAAATCATATTTTCATCCATTTCATTTGCTTTTATTGCTGTTTTGCTTAGGTATTTCTAACAAGCATACTACGTATGTACAATTAGGTACATACACACACAAACACATTTATAGTGTTTGTGTTTGCTGAGAATTGAACCCAGGCTAGCTGCATGACAGGTGATCATGCTACAACATTCATATATGAACACAAATATAATACACATACACACACACACACACACATATATATATATATACTTTATTTAAAGCAGCAGAAAATTCTATAAAACCTGTTACTCTGAGTTTCGTGAAACTCAGAGTAACAGGTTTTGTAGAATTTTCTGCTGCTTTAAATAAAGCATATTACTCTACCACTGGTATTTGAGTACTCTTTTTTTCCACCTTGTTTCACATTTATGTGTTTACTCCGGTAGATATATATATAGAAAATTTTATAATTCTTAAATAATCATAATAGACGGTACACGAAGTACCAGCTTGCTAGAAATAAGAGTCCATTTATGACAAAACCTTTTCAGTTAACTCTTGCGAAAGCCCACACATCTGATATGTATATCTCACACATCTTATATGTATGCCTGCAGGAAGTTTACAACTCAGAATATATATAAATATATATATATTGGAATGTGTGTATACGTGTGTATATATATGTATGTATATTTGTGCATACGTATATATGCATATAATGAAAGTTTCTGTTCTGGGATTTTGTGATTGCTATCTCCTTTGCTATCATATGCTTGCATGTAGAGCTCTCATACACACATACATGTAAGTACAGATACATATATTGATTCACATTCATTCATCCATATACATCTTAATATTAAACATGAGAGAAGGAGAGATCAAGAGAAACATAGTGGAAGAGAGGAGGAGGAAAGCAAAGATGAGGTGAGATGGAGGAGCAATGTTTGATGGATAAATCTGGAAAATTGGAAAACCTGGAAGTGTTTGGGAAAACATGCTAGAGAAAAAGAACCTACAAATACAAAATATAACTATCTCTCAAGGGCAAGGAGCATGCAAAGAAAATGGGAACTATAGATGTGGTGATATCTAGTACCAGAGTATTAATTTTCTTTTGTGTATGCAAGGATAAAGATCTCTGTCTTCACATTAAGAAACAAGTTTGTTTCCACAAAATCCTTAGAATTATGCAATTTTCTGTTATGCAAAGCTAGCAGATCTTTGTAGTATTCATGTATGGTCAGGATTTTCCAGTGATTCTGAAATCTGAACCATGTATTTTAATTGCCAGATGAAGCTTGCAATGTTTGTTGATGTTTTTAAATATCGAATTATTATTAAGTAATCTCTGAAGGTGGCAAGCTGATAGAATCATTAGTACACTGGGCAGAATGCTTAGTGGCATTTTGCCTATCTTCATGTTATGAGTTCAAATTCCCCTGGGGTCAACTTTGTCTTTAATTCTTTTGGGGTCGATAAATTAACAACCAGTGAAACATTGGGTTCGATGTAATCAATTAGTCGCTTAGAGTATTATTTAGTAATCACTGCTTGCAGGAACTTTTGTTTAATCTGATATATCATTTTTGAATGGTGTTCTATTTCTCATCCATAGACTTGATTTCTGCTTCATTAAAGAGGCCTTGATGTTACTTGTTCCATTCAGAGGACATACTGTAGCATCCTTGCAAGAATGTCCAGCCTCAGCCGTAGGGATTAGGGTTAGGATTAAATACCATGTTGCACATTTGGAGCACAACTGAAGATTATCTTAACAGTGCTTCTATTGAACAACTTCCTGTATTGCATTCTTGTAAGAATTGCCTAATTTTTTATTTATTAAATTAAGGAATTATTCTAGAACTAACGTTGAATGGCAAGAGATTACAAACAAAATGACCCACTTGTGCCTCATTTTTCAAATGGTGCTGTGAGTGGAACTGTAAGGGATATTATGTTTTAATCCACTGACCTTGAGACATCATTGCCATAAGGATTATGACTTATTGATGATCTCTTTGCTGGATAATAGTCTGGGAGATCTTATGCTTATTTCTTCCTCAAAGAAGCCACATGCAGGTAAGCATTGTCAAACAGATCTATAAAGAAACTAGCAGTATTTCCCGGCGTTGCTCAGGTTTGTTTTCTTTTCGATCCTTTAGAATTGGAATTTTTGAAAAGAAAAAATTTTGCATTATGTGGCTTGTCATTCTCTTTAAGTGAAATACACTGAAAATGGCGAAATATATGTTACATACACACATGATATTTTCTTCATTGCTTCTGTATATTAGATTCTGCTCACAATTTCTGGTTGAAATACACTGAAAATGGCGACACAGCAGTCAAAAAATCGTAGAAAATAGGAATTTTCATAGAAAAAAAGCACCTTTTTGATGTAAATAATTTTTGATGTTAACATGGTCCGATTTGAATTTTTTCCTCTACAGAAGGAAGAGCAAGCCTTCTTCTATCAAACACTCAATTTTGGTCAACTTGTGCCGCAGGGTCTCGGAGGAGATAGTGTTAATTGAAGGCTACCAAACCTGCCATACACAGACAACTTCAGCTTTATATATATAGATATAACACACCCTGATGTAGTGTATTGAGTTTATGTTTATTCCTTATATTTTATGATTTAATTTTGAATTTATTACAAAATTTCTTGGCAATAGCATCATTACTTATTGATTTCCAAAGAGACAATCATGGGGTCATTTAATGTTTAGCAGGAAAAAGGAAAAAGGGAATGTATATAACTCAATGCAGAACAAATATCAATACTCTTTACTCTTTTACTTGTTTCAGTCATTTGGCTGCGGCCATGCTGGAGCACCGCCTTTAATCGAGCAACTCGACCCTGGGACTTATTCTTTTGTAAGTCCAGTACTTATTCTATCGGTCTCTTTTGCCGAACCGCTAAGTAACGGAGACATAAACACACCAGCATCGGTTGTCAAGCAATGCTAGGGGGTGACTTCATTCAAAAAGTGATGAGTTATCAGATTTCTAGCTGGTATTTATATCATTCACTGATACATAAGAAGGGAAAGACTCACATACACATATATATCTATATACATATATATATATGTATGTGTATATGTATATATATATATATATATATGAATATATATATACATATATATATATATATATATACTCTTTTTACTCTTTTACTCTTTTACTTGTTTCAGTCATTTGACTGCGGCCATGCTGGAGCACCACCTTTTAGTACTTATTCTATCGGTCTCTTTTTGCCGAACCGCTAAGTGATGGGGACCTAAACACACCAGCATCGGTTGTCAAGCAATGCTAGGGGGACAAACACAGACACACAAACACACACACATATACATATATATACATATATACGACAGGCTTCTTTCAGTTTCCGTCTACCAAATCCACTCACAAGGCATTGGTCGGCCCAGGGCTATAGCAGTGGGACTGAACCCGCAACCGTGTGGTTGGTTAGCAAGCTACTTACCACACAGCCACTCCTGCGCCTATATATATATATATGTTTATATATATGTTTATATATGTGTGTATGTGTATATATATATATGTAAAATATGTATATACCTTAAAAGAAATATATGTTACATACACACATGATATTTTCTTCATTGCTTCTGTATATTAGATTCTGCTCACAATCTATTGATCAACTAGATATTGTCATAGAAGGAACTGAAAGAAGCTTATCATGTGTGTGTGTGTTGTGTACAGAGAGAAAGATGTATATATGTATTTATGTATGTATATATTGTGTGTTACTGCCTCCTTGCTGCTGACATCAAGTGATAGCTGTAAATGAATGTCGCTGTTATCCAGTCTTCCATGAAAAACATGTCTGGTCATGAGGAAATATTATCTTGCTGGGAAACAGGTGAGGATTGTTGACAGGAAGGACATCTGGACACAGAAAATATGCTTCAGCAAATTCCGTCCAACCCTGATGAGTATGGAAAGTGGGTTTAAAATAATGACGGTCATAAATATATACATATATATATATATATATATATATTGGTAAAAACGATATGATAACAAAAGAAAGAAAGATACCTCAATATTATGTAAATAGAGGAAATTTATCTGTAAATTAATATGTTACCATTATTCAATAGTCAAGATAAAACTCTGAGTTTCAGATGCCAAAGTGGAAATTCAGATGGCCAGATAACCGAAGTGACGGTGTTGTGGATTTCCACTTCGGCATCTGAAACTCAGAGTTTTATCTTCACTATTGAATAATGGTAACATATTAATTTACAGATACATATATATATATATATATATATATATATATATATATATATATTATATTAAATTAGAGATAAAACCACTATTAGGCAAATCATACAATGAAAAACTTAAGCCAATACATATGATTAATTAATTTATATTATTTAAATATATATCAAAATTATTAAAAAAGATAATTAGTGTTATATTAATTATCTTTTTTAATAATTTTGATATATATTTAAATAATATAAATTAATTAATCATATGTATTGGCTTAAGTTTTTCATTGTATGATTTGCCTAATAGTGGTTTTATCTCTAATTTAATATAATATAATATTTTACTATAAAATTGGATTCAATCCTAAATCTGATATTTCCCTGTAAGTTTGGATTTATTCCCTAATATTTTATTATATATATATATATATATGTATATGTATATGTGTGTGTGCATGTACATATGTATGTATGTAAGTATGTATATATAAATGTATGTATGTTCGTATGTATGTATGAATGTATGTATGTGTGTATGTATGTATGTTTTTATATTCAGTTATTATAAAAATAAATTTTACATTAATATGATGGGTGACTATACTTTGGTAGAGTACAAATTTACTATTCTTATGCAAAAATAGTGTTGACAGTAACTTTGAAGTGTCAGCCATCTAAGCCATCAATCCGACGATGGCTTAGTTGGGTGAAACTTCGAAGTTACTGTCAGCATCATCCTTGTATAAGAATAATATATGCCACTGTGTATCACCTTGGGCAAGTATCTTCTACTATAGCCTTGGGCCGACCAAAGCCTTGTGAATATATTTAGTAGACAGAAACTGAAAGAAGCCCGTCGTATATACATATATGTGTGTGTGTGTGTGCGTGTGTTTGTGTGTCTGTGTTTGTCCCACCCCCACCACTGCTTGACAACCGATGTTGGTCTGTTTATGTTTCCATAACTTAGCAGTTCTGCAAAAGAGAGCAATAGAATAAGTACTAGTCTCACAAAGAATAAGTCCTGGGATCGATTTGTTCAACTAAAGGTGGTGCTCCAGCATGGTCACAGTCAAATGACTGAAAGAGATAATAGAATAAAAGAATAAAATGCCAATTATGGTAAAGGTAATTTTTTTAAATATTAAATTCCTTACCAAAAATTCTAGTATCTAGGCCTTACCAAGCGTATATTTCCATGCTTGCCTGTTGCATGTAAGTGTGTACATGTGCATTTGTACGTGTGTGTGTGTGTGTGCACGCATGTGCGCTCATGCATGCATGTTTTTATGTTGTTACTGATGGATTATCCTACAGCATATTGCATGAATTTGTGCAACAAGTGTTTTCACACCTGAAGCCACATTTCATATTTATTTCCCAACTATAATTACTTGCTTAAGAACTTCATGCTGTTACCTTTTATTACACCTGAATGATGCAATCAACATGCTTTGCCAGCAGGATTGGAAAAACTGTATTTTTGTTTTCCATTTGATTTTCCACTTAACTCATAAAAGTTGTTTCAACTGAACCCAATGTCTGTGTAAGTTTTACATGTGTGTTTTATACTTTGTTTGCATGTTGTTGCTATGGTTTGTGTTTATTTTTACTTATATTTATTTGCTAGAATTTTGTTTATTATCATTATCATTTTTATTGGGTTTTTTTCGTTTCCTTTGTTTATATGTTTTCCTATATAATTCCATACTCCATTATTTTGTACTGTCCTCAATATTTTTAGCAACACTTGTAGTTAATAGTATAATATATATGATCATTCCGCCGAGATCAACGTTGCCTTTCATCCTTTCGAGGTCAATAAATTAAGTACCAGTTGCATGCTGGGGTTGATCTAATCATTTGGCCCCCCTCCCCAAAAATTTCGGGCCTTGTGCCTAGAGTAGAAAAGAATATATATGATCATTATTATTATTGGGAAGTTAGAGGGATCATTACCACAGAGTACAAAATGCTTAGCAGTATTTCTGTAGTGTTCTTTATGTTTTGAGTTCAATTTAATTTGATTTTTAATTGTTTCAGGGTTATCGAAATAAGAACCAAACTAGCCTCACCCTACAAAATTTCAGGCCTTGTGCCAATATTAGAAAGGATTATTATTTTTGGTGAGCTAGCCAAATCATTATCACACTAGACAAAATTTTTATTAGCATTTTGTCTGGTTCTATATAATCTTAGTTCAAATTCCACCGAGGTTAACTTTGCTTGCTATCTTTACATATTCAATGAAATAAGTACCAATTAAATTCTTTCATACCTTGACCCCATAGAAGAAAAAATTATTATTATAATTTCTATGTTAGCATGTTGAGCAAAATGCTTTGTTATATTTCATTGGTCTTTACATTCTGAGTTCAAATTCCACCAAGGTTGACTTTATTTTCTATCTATACATAGTTGATGCATAGTCAAAAAAATAAGTTCTAGTTAAAACACTTCCCACAAAATTTCAGGCTTTGTACTCATAACAGAAACAATTATTATTATTTTTATGTTAGCATGCTGGGCAAAATGCTTAGCAGTATTTCATCCATGTGGTAATAAGGTGGTGAGCTGGCAGAAACGTTAGCATGCCGGGTGAAATGCGTAGCCGTATTTCGTCTGCCGTTACGTTCTGAGTTCAAATTCCACTGAGGTCAACTTTGCCTTTCATCCTTTCAGGGTCGATTAAATAAGTACCAGTTACACACTGAGGTCGATATAATCGACTTAATCCGTTTGTCTGTCCTTGTTTGTCCCTTCTGTGTTTAGCCCCTTATGGGTAGTAAAGAAAGAGGTATTTGATCCATCTTTACATTTTCTGCTCAAATTCTGCCGAGGTTGTACATCACTTTGGACTATTCCAATTCTACTGTTGGTTTCAAATTTTGGTACAAGGCCAGCAATTTCAGGAAAGAGTGAAGTTGATTACAAAAGTCCCAATGTTCAACTGATACTTAATTTATTGCCCTTGAAAGGATGAAAGGCAAAATCGAACTCAGCAGATTTTGAATTCAGGATATATAGACAGACAAAATGCTGCTAACCATTTTGTCCAGTATGCTAACAACTCACCACTTTATTCCAATTCTAATTCTTAAGTTCATCATTGTCATCATTTAACGTCCACTTTCCATGCTAGCATGAGTTGGACGATTTCACAGAAGACTGGCAAACCAGATGGCTGCACCAGGCTCCAATCTGATCTGGCAGAGTTTCTACAGCTGGATGCTCTTCCTAACACCAACCATTCCAAGAGTGTAATAGGTGCTTTTATGTGCCACCGGCACGAGGGCCAGTCAAGCAGTACTGGCAATGGCCATGCTCAAATGGTGTTTTTTACATGCCACCTGCACAGGAGCCAGTCCAGCAGCACTGGCAATAACCTAGTCCAACTCAGTCTCAAACTTTGGAACACCCAGCTACCTTTATGTTGACATAATACACAGGTATTACAGTTGATCAACCAGGTGAATTCTCATCATTTACGTCACTAGAGACTCATTATTTTCCTTATTTTGGTCTGTAATCTCAATGAATATCTTATAGAAGTCTTACTAAATGTGACATTTATATAATTTCCAAGCAGTGATGTTGAAATAAGTTCCAGCTATAATATTTTACCAATAATTGGTTCAGACTATTTACATATCTCACTTGTAATCTCTTCTTCATGTTATGGCAAAAATATAATCTGTCTTTTTTATATTGCTGTAATTTTTTTTATGTGTGTGTGTCCTACAAGTCTTTTAGTACAATTAATATTGTACAAAGAATTAAATATCATCATTGAAAGAATTCAATCAATCGTTTCCGCTAGAATAATGGTAATAGAATGAATTTTCTATAATGTAAGGTAAATGTTTGTGCAAAAGAAAAAAAGTAAGATAATAATAATGAAATAAAATGTAAAAAATAATAATGAAATATGAAGAAAAAATATATTCGGAGCTGTTCTGAAATATTTATTGGAAAAGCTAATGTTTTATGCTAAAGTTTTATGAAAGAATGTATATAAAAAAAAGTCTCAGCTCCTTACACAATAAACTCTGTAGCTTGCAATAGTGTATATAAGATTTTTATGTTAGAACTGATTGGATAGAATCAGTATGAGAAGGCATCCAACTAAAACACATTTTTAACAATTTGTACAGAAATAGTTGACTTTAGAATCTATACTAGCAAACACATACATTCATTTGTGTATACACATGCACACACACATGTATATTAATGTTTGTTTTTCTGTTAAGTTACAATAAAAACAGTTTTACATTAAACTGAAGGATTACTCAATACTTTTTATTGATATTTTCTTATGCATCTATCTTTTATATGTATGTATATATGTGTGTATATATATATATATATCTGTCTATCTATCTATCTATCTATCTATATATATATATTATATTATATATATATAGATAGATAGATAGATACATACACCCACATATGCATATTATATATGTGTATAATATATATATATATATATATATATACAGTTATACATTTACATAATACGTAATATGTAAGCGCATAAAAACAACATGTATAATATATGCATAAAATATAAATAATAGTATGTATACATACAATAGATAAATACATATACATTTATATATATTTATACATACATATATCCTGAGTTCACTTTGTTGGATTATAAATAGCTTACAGAGTGTATATCTGAGACAATTCAAATAAATAAGGAGAATACATACACACACACACACACACACACACATATGTAGTGAATAGATAGTGCTAATATATCCAGGCAAGCATCAGTCAAGCACCCCAGTTTAATCCAAGTTATGGCTAACTGCATCGAATGGTAAAGAATAACCTTGGGCTATTTGAAGTAAACAATCCTACTGTATTTCATCTGATGGGTAAATCTTGAGATTGCTTCATCAGATTATAAATAGCTTACTGGGTGTATATCCCAGACAATTTCATAGTTTTTATCATAATGGTCAATTATATAGCATTTTTAATTAAAATCTCTGTCTGGCATATGTTTGTAGTGAAATTTAATAGTGGCAACACCTTCAATAAAATTGCATGGACACATTTTGCCTTTCATCATTTCAGGGTTGGTAATTTAAGTACCAGTTGTGTACTGGGGGTCGATCTAATCAACTGCCTCCCCCTCCCCAAAAATTTCAGGTCTTGTGCTTAGAGTAGAAAAGAATATTTAATATTGTGTAATTAAGGGGATACTTGTGATGGTAGAACCTACCTGTATCAATTTTGCTTGCCATACTCTCGGAAGGCTTCACAAGTGTGGGAAGAGGGAATATGTATGGACAAGTTCTGAACACGATGAACAAACAGGAATGCAAATGAATATCACATTCTGAGATATCCATGCAGCAGAAACGTATGTCTGACAGAGAATTAAATATGCTGTGGAAGTAACTGTGATGATAACAACTGTGTAGATGAATAATTGTCTCTATTTATTTGAATTGTTTTACATACATATGCTAACAAAAATACCCTGTTGTTGATGTTGAAATTCCGCTGAAGGAACCTTGGATTTTGGTTAGAAACCGGTTCTTTCTCTGTTGGCAAGAAATCTTGAAATAAATGAGTTCAAATTCCACCAGGGTTAACCTTGCCTTTCATCATTTTGGGGTTGATAATTTAAGTACCAGTTGTGAACTGGGGTCGATCTAATCGACTGCCTCCCCCTCCCCAAAAATTTCAAGCCTTGTGCCTAGAGTAGAAAAGAATATTTAGTATGACAGAATTGTTAGCACACTGGGTAGAATGCTTAACGGTATTTCAGCCGTCCTCACTTTCTGAGTTCAAATTCTACTGGGCTCATCTTTGCTTTTCATTCTTTTGGGCCTGATAAATTAAGTACCAGTGAAACATTGGGGTCAATGTAATTGATTAGCCCCCTCCCACAAAACCTCAAAGCTTTTTGCCTTCGGTAGGAAAGAATATTTAATATCACACACACACACTCTCTCTCTCTCTAAATCTGAATCCAAATTCCACCAAGTCAGATGAACTTATCATCATTTCAGGGCAAAGAAAAAAAACAAATGCCAAATTAGCTAACGAAGGCATCAGATTGAATCATTAGAACATCAAACAAGATGCTCTGTAGTATCTGTTTTGTCTGTTTGTGTAATGAAGGGGATACATGTGATGGTAGGGCCTACCTGAATCAGTTTTGCTTGCCTTACTCTTGGAAGGTTTCACAAGTGTGGGAAGAAGGAACATGAAAACCACCCGTCTTCTTTCCAACTCATCAACAAAATTAATGTAACTAAGTTGGCTAGGCATGTATGGGGTTTGAAGAAATCTTATGCAAGCCTGCCCTTTCAAGAATAAATTTCCAAATAGAAAGGAACTTTCCTCGTGCACTACAATGCTCAATACTGATTAACAAAGGCCTTGTATGCATGTATGTGTGTTTGTATTTAAGCATTTATGCTCATATGTGTATATATGTATTATGTATGTATGTGTTTATGTATACATGTATGCATGTGTATGTGTCTGTAATTATGTACATGTGTGTATGCATGCATGTATATGACTGCATGTATTCATATATGTATACAAGTGTATGTATATATGTACGAGTCTGTACGTGTATGTAAATGTATATTTATATATTTGTATGTAAGCATACATATATTTATGTAAAAATACATATATGTCTATGAATGAATGCATGCATTTATATATGTTTTTGTTGAGGGTAGATTTATTTCAGTTTATTACTTCACACAATTCAAGCAGGTCAAAGTGGCAAAGTTCCTCTCTGGTTTTCAGAACTGGTCAGTGTATATATATATATATATATATATATATATGATAGATTGTTAGCCACTACACACATTTTTTCTCTCCTTGTTTTTTCTGTGTCCCTTTCTGTAAAAGTGCGTAGGCTCGAAACGTAAAAGACTTTTTCTATTCCTGAGCATTATACTAATACATCAGTTTGTTTTGTACACCACCTGTTTTCGTCTTTTGTTTTTTTCGTAAACTCTCCCTATACATATATATATATATATATATATATATATATGTGTGTGTGTGTGTGTGTGAGTATGAGTGTAGATAAACTTGCACACACATAAAGTGTATGACAATTTAATAGAAACGTGCCTGTACTTCATTACTGTTCCTCTGTGTATATGTCTATGTGTCTCTTGCATATGCTCATATGGTCATGTGTATGTGATCAGCCCAAGAACCTCAAATAGAGAATCTGCGAAACGTTACAAATTTTTACTGTACCACTAATCAATTGTATTTGGGGAACGTAAGTCAGTTTGCTCTCTACTTTTTTAGAAGAACGTCAGCATTTCGAGGATTTTATCGAAATCTATTGTTACATAACTCAGTGCACTTGTGACAATAG
>NW_021834541.1:5000-12500 GCF_006345805.1 Octopus sinensis
TGAAAAGCATAAATTCAAACCTAACAGCAGTGTTAAACAACTCAACTTAACACCTCGACCTTCTACACAAACTAACGTGGAAACCGAATCGAATAAAACCCCTCCGAAATATTCGAGAAAGTTGAAAATCTATGCGATACAATGACGACATTCTTCACAAACTTTACGAAACAAGAGCAACAAAAAGAAGGAACACATGAGAAGAACCGAGCAACTTCAACATTACAAATAAAGAACCAAGTCCTCCCCCAATGGAGAACACTACAGCGAAACAGAAAATTCGCTTTTTGGAAAATGATACAAAATCAGAATAAAGCAGAGATTTACCAAAAATGGCTAGACTCAACACCCCTAGTCATACCCCGTAAATTACAAATCAAACCCATCTCGGAAGAACCAGAAGAACAAAGAAAACTTAGAGAAAAAATGTCATTAGAAAAAATGAAGATGGAAATAGAACTACTTAAGCTGAGAGCTAAAACGAATGAAGAAAAAGTAAAAACCATAGACGAGGAAATCAACGAAGAAGTCATCAAACTAATAGACGACAACAATACTGAAACATTAACAGCACTATGGAATGAAGAATGTGAAAAAGAGGAACTTAAGTCCCTCCAACGATGGGAAAAGAGCGCCATCTGGTTTCTAGATTATGAAACCAACTTCAAAAATGAACACATATCCAACAACCCTTCATAAAATTAAGCAAATCAAAACCAAATACCAATAGAACGGAACAACCACCAAGAAATCCTACCACACTCTACACCAGAAAAGTACACCTAAAACACACCCCACACTACCTACACCAACCCCAAAACACCTACAGAGGCCCACCACACCAGTTCGAAAATAGACATACCAACAGAGCAGAACAACCACCAAGAAATCCAAACACACTCTACACCAGAAAAATGCATTTAAAACGCACCCCACACTACCTACACCAACCCCAAAACACTTATAGGGTCCCACCACACCATTCCACGAACCTAAGAGCCACAACATACAATACTATAAAATACAACCCACATAACCAAACCAAAACGCTACTACCAAACATTCACCCCAGGAACCAACCATACAACCATAACAAACAACAAATGCACTACGGAGGAAACAACTACCAACACAATACACCTGAGGAACTAAGACGTAACACTAGGTTCAACAACAGACTCCAGAACAGAGCACCACAAACTCACTCTGACAATTATAACAACATGAGACAGATAAATAATAGCTTTGAACATAACTACACAACCAACCTTTTTAGACCCCACACACAGGAACAGGGACACACGATGGCAAAGGACAAACAAAAGAAACCTCAGGTAATTAAGATAATCAATCTCTCAAACAAAGAACTTACACCTAACGAAATAAGCATACTCTCCAAAGGACTTAAATTTACACCCCCCCACAACGTTCTAATTATTATGAAATGAAAGATGATATTTCGGAATTTTGCAGAAAACTAAGACTCACCGAGGCATTTCAAGACAAACAAATAGAGGAGGACTCAATAGCTAGAAACAAGAGCAATTACACCCCCACCAAAGGTAAGAATAAAGCCTTAGACCGCTATTGTGACTACATAACTAATTTCCCGTTTCAATTCATCAATAAACAAAAACACAGCCCTAACTTCAACAAAAGAGAATGGAACGACCTCATCAAACTAAGAGAAGACAAAACAATAACAATTAAGGAGGCAGATAAGGGCAACGCGATAGTAATAATGAATACAAACAATTATAAAAATTTAGTGCTATCCCTATTAAGAGATGAAACGTATTATGAAAGGGCCCAACAGTATAACCAGCAAAAAATAATGCATAACCTTAGGACATTAATCAACACATACCAAGAAGGACTCACGAACAAGGAGTATGAATACATCACTAACTTCAAATGCAAATCGAGTTTGTTCTATGGTATCCCTAAGGTACACAAAAGCCAAACCATTAGAGAAACGTGCAAAACATCCACCGACACACTCATCAAAATCCCTTCACCAAATGATCTTAAACTAAGACCGATAATAGCAGGGCCAGCATGTGTGAAACTCACCGCCTCAGCAATTTCTTAGACACACTTCTTAAACCTTTCCTAAAACACATCAAAAGTACGTAAGAGACGATATAGATATGCTCAACCACCTCCCTAAAACAGTCAATGAGAAAACCCTTCTAGTATCATTCGACGTAATTAATCTTTATTCTAACATCCCTCACAACCTAGGAATAGAAGCAATCACCTTCTGGTTGAATAACTACCCCTTTGAACTCCCAACTCGCATAAACAAAGACCTTATAATAGAAGGACTTCGATTCATTTTAGAGAACAATTATTTTATTTTTGACAATGATTTCTACAGGCAAAGATCGGGAACAGCGATGGGCACGCGTACTGCACCATCTTTTGCCAACCTGGTGATGGGATACCTCGAGAAAATACTATACCGGATGACACTCGAGAAATATGGCAACACCTTCGCCACCTATATCCATAACAACTGGAAAAGATACCTCGATGACTGTTTCATCATCTGGGACAAAGGCATAGAGAAACTTGAGGAATTTAAAATTCTATTAAATGGAATAAATGACAATATACAATTCACGATGGACCACAACGAAAAAGAATTACCATTTTTAGACATCCTCATTAAGATAACCGGCAACAAAATAGAGACAGATATCTACTATAAACCGACAGACTCTAAACAGTACCTACCCTTTGATTCATGCCACCCACGACACACTAGAATGAATGTCCCTTTTTGTTTAGCTAGAAGGATTTGCACCATAATATCAGACACAAACACCCGACACACACGTCTCCAGGAACTTAGAACCACACTCACAAATAGAAACTATCCACAGCCCCTAATAGACAGTGCAATCCAACGGGTACTTAAATTAAGTATAGAAGACCTGAGACAAACAAAACCAAAAAGAAAGAACAATTAAAAACCCTTCCCTACATCTCTACACACAACCCACTCAACAATGAGGCCTTCAACACCATACTACAAAGCACAGCCCTACTAAAGGGAGACCCAAAGATGAACCGGATCCTCGAAACACACACCATCATTAAAAGTAAACGGCAACCAAAATCCTTGAAAAGGATTTTAACCCAAGCTACACTGCACTCAACATCAACCACAAAACCAGCAGTTAGAAAATGTGGAAGGCCCAACTGCGGAATCTGTGTCATCTTGAAAGAAGGATCAGAATTTATACTGGAACAAGGCCACCAGTTCACCATTAGAACAAACTTCACCTGCGCATCAGAAAACTTAATTTACGTCATAACATGCGCAGGCTGCAATAGGCAGTATATAGGCCATACAAAAAATAGCTTACGTAACAGGATGGCGGTGCATAAATCACAAATTAGAAACCCTGATTACCGCAAAATACCGGTCAGCGGACACATAGATAGATGTGCTGGAAATGTAAATCCGAAATTTACAACTAACCCGCTCTATAAATTCAGTGACAACGCAACCTTCACACAACGCCAAAATAAAGAACTATATTTCAGAAAAAAATTTAGACCAAGTTTAAACACCCTGGGCCAGGAATACTAAAACAAAAGATAAGTCCTCCGAAAAGGAGAACCAAATTTCACCACGGCCGCTACTTCAAACAGACACTCACTCTGACGGAAATATGCCTTAGTAAAAAAGGGAAAAAAATTCTTTCGTGCAAATCTGACCCTGATACATACGATACAGCTAAGGGTCAGACCCGATTCTGATTGGTCAACAAGTTGATGACGTCTAGCTCTGCTAGAATGGACAGGATACAAACAGGGGACAGTCATTAGTCAGAATACTGATGACGTCCTTTTCTGCTTGAATAGTCACCTAACAAGTACAGACAGGGGACAGATCTAATGTAGCTATAAGTCGTGATTGGGCAGAATCTGAATGACATCCCGCTATGCTTGACTAACGAAGTGACTGGTCAAGACAGGAAACAAACAAGAGGGAGTTATAATGCAGCGATTGGTCAAAATAATGATGACGTCCCGTTCCACTTGATTAAAGCCACCTAACGAAACGATTGGTCAAAACATTGATGACGTCACGCTACGCTAGATTGACCACCTAACAGGCATTATGAAACCAAGCATTTCACAAAAAATCACTAGAACCACCCAGCGAACTTCCACCATGGGTCATCACAATTGCTTAAGGTAAAAATGAATTCCTCGCTCTTTCGGAAACATCAATCTGCTGTATTGACCGCTTTCCACCACTTTGATATGTTTTTTGTATTGAATACGTATCGCCACCGTGGGCCACTGCATCGAACACTTTGAAATATACTTCAAACTATATATCAACTATACATGAACTATATATCAACTATACATGAACTCTAAGATGTCTGACTCCGTTGTGTATTATAAATGAATTTCTTGTGTTTGACGGCATGAGCTGTCTTTTTTTATATATAACTTTTTTTGATAAGGTTCATTTCAGGAACTGAAACATGTTATAATGTATATATAAAAATTAAAAATTGTATAATACAGCAGCATTTTCGAACTTCATTTTTTACAAATATATATTATATATATATATATATTATATATATATATATATTACATGAGTATATATATACATATACACACACATACACATACACACACACATATATATATATATATATGTTTATATATATATATATATATATATATTATACTTCCTGAGCCCCCTTATTTTTCCCCCATAACTTTCTGGTGTTTCCGATTATGTTGAGAAAATAAATTCATTTCATGTGTTTCAAACCAATCCCAACTCCAGACATAATTGTTGATTAAGACATTGAAAGGGATGGATTTTCAGAAAATTTCACTAAGAAATATCTATTTTAAAAAGCTTCATGAGGAACATACAACCACATTCATATATATATATATATATATATATATATATATATATATATATATATAATATATATATTATATATATATATATATATATATATATATATATTATATATATATATATATATATATATATATATATATACAGGCTCAGGAGTGGCTGTGTGGTTAGTAGCTTGCTTACAAACCACATGGTTCCATAAGAAATCGGTTTCTCGATTTTTTACACTCATCGATTGTTTTATTTTATGTAACCCCATTTTGCCCATGGATTGAGAACCCTTCCAGCAAGGAAAATAGAAAGCCCAAAATGGCTCCTGATCCTCTGTGTGAAAAGCGGTTATGTTCAGATCACAAATAAGTTTATATATATGGGCAAAACACACACACACACAAACATATACGTACATACACCTATTGTATACATGTTTCTGCACGCCTTGCCACTGCCACTGTCCCACCACCACCACCTACCCGAGTAATACCATCAATTGAAGCAAATTTGGCTCCCGGAAGTAAGTTTTGTAACAGGAAGAGAGAAGCCTACCTTCTCCCGCAGAGATGTGAAAGTCATACCTCTCCTGGTCAAACTAAAGTGTTTGACCCGGTCATAAAACAAACAAAAAAATTGTGTAATAGGTGTAAAACAAATTCCTCTAAACGAATATGACCCCAAAAAATGCGCGCTCGCGAAAGGGGGTGGGGGAGAGGCCTCGGAAAATTCACATTGTGAATGTTACGTGTCTGATCCGGGCACAAAAACAAAAAAATAGTGTAATAGGTGTAAAACAACTTGTTCTAAACGATTATCAAGAACACACATACACACACACACACACACACAAAGAGAAATGTTTGGTTCAAGGCAAGTCTGCATTGAACTGAATTTAAATAAGCAAGAAAGATATTATCAAAGAAAAGGCCATAGGCCTCTCCTCCCAACCCCTTTTGCGAGAGCACGTTTTTTTGGTCATATTCGTTTAGAGGAAGTTCTTTTACACATATTACTATTTTTTTGTTTGTTTTTATGACCGGGTCAAACGCTTTAGGTTGACCCCTCTCCTTTCGAAAACATGAACAGTTTCGAAACATTGTTTACAAAATAATAGTTGATCGTTTGCGAAGGAGCGTGTCTACAGTCAACACGTAGGTCTTTTGCTCTGGTAACCTCTGCTCTCTCCCATGTTCACGCACGACCAGCTATATATCGCTATGATTAGAACAACGGATTCAGCTAATTTGGAAATTAGTTGTGGAGAAACGGAGAATATTGTTTATGTTGCCCGTATATATATATACGCAACACACACACACACAAACATTGCATATATGTGTCTTTTACGCATACATGCTCGCGTGTGTGTATGCGTGACTGAAGCCATTCACACATACAAACATACATAACAACACCTGTCTGTCTGTTATTGCCAGTAAAAAGACGAAATTATAAAAATCTCTCTCTCTCCCTCTCCTTCTCCCTCCCTCTATTTACACCGTCGCTAGGAGAGACCTTAACTCATGTTTGCTTTGTAAACAATGGTAGCTTTCGCCATCTTAAAAATTTAGAAGTTATGGCTCAAAATTATTTACCGCTATTCGCGGATGTCTCGGGAGAAATTTGACGAAAATACTGCCGGGGTCATGACGAATGACCCCCTAAAATTTGAGCGGCATGCGTGTTAATTTGTAGATGTGCATAAATTACAAAAACGTACACACACACACATCTTGCCTTATATATATACAGATATATATATATGTATATATGTATGTCCATATATATATATATATAATATATATATATATATATGTACATATATGTGCGTGTCTGTGTGTGTGTTATGAGTGTCTGTGTGTACGTGCGTGTGTTTGTGTGTCTGTATTTGTCCCCAACATCGCTTGACAACCGCTGCTGGTGTGTTTACGTCCCCGTAAACTAGCGTTTCAGCAAAAGAAACTAATAAAATAAGTACAAGGCTTACTGGGGTCGATTTGCTCGACTAACGACAGTGCTCCAGCATGGCCACAGTCACATGACTGAAACAAATGAAAGAATAAAAGAATAAATGTAACTATGAACACACACACATATACACACACACACACACACATTTTGCTGCTCTATGTGTTTATTTATTGAGTTGTTCATCCTATATGCGTGTGTTTGTGTGTGTGTGTGTATAAATATATTTATATGTACATATGTATGTGTGTATACACGTGTGTGTATATACAATAGAAATCTCCATTAACTACTCCCCACCCCAATCATTCCACCTGTTTAATTAATTTCATTCCTTCTCTTCTCTTTTTCTGTGAGTTTTTCTTTTAATTCTTCACCACCCGACTCCCCTTTCAGACACCATTTTTAATGTTTTTATTCTTTTCTTCATCAGGTTAATCCTCGAGATGAAGATGGTCGAACACCGCTGCACTTGGCCTGTTTTTGGGGACACTTGCACACTGTCGGCCTGTTGTTGGGTCACAATGGCATCGATGCCAATGTGGTTGACAACGATGGAGACACACCACTGCATTGGGCAGTTCAGCAGTAAGTCCCCATTGGATCTGGAATATCCAAATCTGTTTCTT
>NW_021834541.1:17500-22500 GCF_006345805.1 Octopus sinensis
AGGTCCTTATGGAAGATTTATTTCACTGACAAACATCAAATGTATTTGATCAGTTTGATCTAGTACCCAGTAGAAAACTGTAATGACATTGATATCAACCCTGATTTTCATGTAAATTTTCATTTTCCATTTTTACCTCCACAAAGGATTCGGTGAATTTAGAAATTGTGAACAAAGAATATAGGACACCATTGCTTGAAGCTGTTTCGGACGGTCACCTCGGAATAATGCAGCGGCTGATAGACAGGGACGCGAATGTAAATGCCGTCGACCATGGAGGAAATAATTGCCTGCATCTGGCGTTAAAAAGAGACTTTCATTCTGAGGTGGAGCACATGACCATGTTAGATCAGGTAAGTTTTCACATTGTTTGTGACTATGTGTGTGTGTGTGTATGGCTGTGTGCATTTGTGCGTCTGTGTGTGTGTAAAATAGACAAACAGACAGAGAAAGACAGACAGAAACAGACATTGTTTATATCGCAATTCTCACCTACCAACCCCATCCTCCATTACCATTTCCTGATCCAGTCACAATGGTAACCCTTAGTTATATTATTATGTAACAAACACTATTCTCTATTCCGTCCCCTTCCGTCCTCAAAGGCACGACCTCTCCATGGTAGAGAAGGTGATCCATCTCGAATGTTGGCCATACAAACACGGTCATCAAAATTTGAAGGAGAAATGATCTATTCAAGACAGGAGATATTATTCTGAATTAGCAATGATACTGGGTAGAAGAGAGGTTCATATGATAGACAGTAACATTTATAGTGCTGGTGCCATGATAATAAATACATCTTGTCCATTCCATGAAGAATTCTGCCTGAAACAGCTCTCTGTCACATTTCTTTTATATAAAACTAGCAGCATAGCCCGGCATTGCCTGGGTATGTAAGAGCCCCTAGTAGGCAACGACTAATCCCAATCTAGTCCTTTCCCTCTAGGGAACGAAGGCGCATGTGTAGGTTGCAATATCTTCTCTTCACTCGAATACTTCTGTGTATACGATATTCCTAGCTGTCCCTTTGGGCGATAAAAAGGTCGAGTTGCGTCCTCTGGACAGATGTGTTGCATATAAAAAGTTTAGATTCTCGACTCCATGTCGAATTTATCGATTTTTTTCAGAACTGGGGGAACTTTTCAAAATTTTCGCTGCGTTAGTTTTGAAATATGACATTGGGCTATTCCCATATGAATAAAGCTCACTACAGATGGCTGACTACTATTCAGGCAGTTGATGGTCATCTGTGTATTGTTGTAATGTCTACTTTGGTGAGAGGAACCTACTCTGGCAGCCAGCGACCTCCCCACCTACTGGAATAGTCCATCAGACTGAACAATTTATCAACTACGCGTTGGTGTTCTGCCTCAACTGTGACACCGATTCTTACTTCCCTTACTTCACTTTCTTCATCAAAAGATGTTTCCTTATTAATTCATCATCATCATAATGTATCGACTGTTTTCAAAGCTGGCATGGGTTCGACGCTTTGACAGAAGCTGGTCAGCTGAAAAGCTACCTGGGCTCCATATCTATTTTCGCATGGTTTCGACAGTTGGACGTCCTTCCAAATGCCACCCAATTTACATAATGTACTGCGTGCTTTTCTGCAGCACCGACACGGATATTTGTATGTGACACCAGCATGGGTGATTTTTCCGAAGCATCAGCACCCATGATCCCACAAGATTAGGATATCTCAGACGAAGAATGATACAGGGGTCATGACAGTATGCAAGGACAACGACGACTTAGCTTGGCATATCATCTCAAGTACAGCAGACTGCCAAAAGTATCGCTCCCATTTCATCCCCTCTGTGAGGCCCAACGTCTGACGGTCCTTTCTCACCACATTATTGCACGTCTTTCTGGGTCTACCCCCTCCACACATTCCCTCCACAATGAGAGATCACCCCTTCTTGATGAAGCTATCTTCATCCATATGCATCACATAACCATACCATAGTAGACTTCTCTCTTGCGCACAAAATCCGATGCCTTATATACCCTGTTTTTCTCTCCAATCCACTTAATTAAAGAAACATTATTGATCTGCGTGGATATGTCTATGTGGTGTTGATTTAGTTGTTATGTCTGAAGGCCTTGCTATGTTGTTGCTGTTCTCTTTTCTGGTATAACTTATATTATTTGTGGTGTTATTCATATCTATAAGACAGTCCTTTGACGAAAATTTTATGCACATTTTGCTTTGGAGGTTAATGGCAGCCAAACCGAGGCAAGGATACTAAATGCGTGGTGAGAATGAGACCCGCGATGGTTAAAATTCGCAAGCTATAAGATGTGGTTGCTATGGCAAAAAGAGTGATTTTTTGATCCCTCTATAACGACGTCTCTCTGTCACTCTTTCTTGCACCACCTCTCTCACTGTACATCTGTCTGTATCTATAGACAGAAAGCGATGACAACCGCAAAAGTTTAAAATATTCTCGCCACAGGTCTTTTAGAACGGTGAATTAATATCGCCCACCTCCATCGCACAGTCATAACAGATATATTAAAACAGATATATGTGTTAATTTATATATATACTGTGTGCATATGTGGTTGGATTGTGCTAAAAATATGCACACCTATGTTAAAAGTGCTAGCGAGTTTGTATTGGAACTTCGAATTTGCTCAATTGAAAGGCATGGACTCTAGGGCAAAATTCCTCATCTTTTAAAATGGGCCCGCTTAGACCCGAATGAAATCGGGTTATAATACCAAAACGAGTAAAACATTAATAAACTATTTTAATCCCGAACAAGGCCGGGTATGTATTTCTAATCTATCAAATGAAGAAGGCGAACGATGATACAAATTGGATTTTTATGTAAAAATATGTGTAATTGGGCCTGGAATGGGATTACAATTTAAAAGAGGGGGTAACTTGCGGTGAGAAATTGTTTGAGAGACTTTTGGGGCGCTACTGTGGTCGTTTTGGTGTGAAAATAGGGATTTTATTGATTTTGGGGGACAATTGGGGGTTTAGATTGGACACCTTTTGCCCGATTTCAATCAAATTTTCAACATGGTAAAGTAGAAGATTTGTAATTTAAGCACGGAAATCTAATTTTTTATAAATGGGAGATAGATAGATAGAGAAAGATAAAAAGCAAGAGAAAGTGAGGGAGAGTCCGAGATAAAGGAAGAGTAAGAGAGTGGGGATGCGAGAGAGAAAGGAGAGAGGAACAAAGAGGGTGAATATGGCGATAAGAAACAAAGGAAGCAACAGAAAGTAACAATCACACCCTCTCACCCACGCGTAGAGCGGGTCACCTTAAGCTAGTACTTATATGTACAATACTCTTCCGTAAGCATTTCTCTTGCTATGGCCATTTGGCTTTATCAAGCCAGTTGTAGAGATAGGTTCTTGTTGGTTTGTTGTCTTTCATTATTGTGACATTTCTGTCCTTATATTTTGTATATTTGACTTGATGTTATAATAACTTTATATTGTGTTTTTATTGAATAGTTTGTGACATTTGTTTGGCAAGTAAATATTTACTCATTAAATATCATTGTTAAGCAATAACGTTGACCACTAATGTGCGTTTTGTTCAATATAATGATCATAATTTTTGTCTTAATGTAGAACGTAAAGTAAAACAAATGATAATGAAAAGTGGACTCAACTAAGAGATGATGTAAGAAATCAACGCTGTGTGAATAGTTTAATCACTGGAGAAACAAAACTATGTGTAAATGTAGTTGAACTGTTGGGTAATTTGGGGCATCTTTAGTATATGTTTGTGTAATCTTTAACTCATCATTTTATATTTCATCATTTGTAGTTCTGCAAGGATCTGAAACTGGGAAGCGAAGAAAGGTACTCTGGCGTGGTGGTTGCCAGTTACCTAGCCCACCACGGGGCCAACTTTTACTGTAAAAACAAAAGTGGCAGAACACCATTGGACCTAATAAAAAAGGCAAAATTAAAAAAAACGTTAAAGACGTTATTCCGACCAACGCCGTAAGTATTCACTGGCAATGACAAGATAAACCATTACATTTTCTGTTTTGTATATAACCGTGTTTATGTGTTTATATTGTTTTAATTCTACTGATACATTATACTGTCTTAGTGGCTTAATGAAAGGTTACACAACAACAGTAAGAAGAACAATAAACGATATGCAGTTGTTAAGCTAATTAAAGAAAGAACACTATTTTGATTACATTCAAATGATTGGTTGCATTGACTGTTATACCTCTCCTAAAATCCCCACCCACCTCTCTCAGTTCCCTATTTTAAAGATTTGGGACCAATGAGAAAATGTAGAAGTAAATAGTGAAGTGATGGAATTTATCTCTCTACCAACAGATTGTTCCTCTGTCTTCTCTGTCCCACCCAGTCATGTCCATGTGAGCTATCCTGACAAAATCGCCTACAAACACATACAATGAGTGTACATACATGGATACATACATACATACATCCATCCATCCATCCTTCCATCCATACATACATACATAGAATCATAGATATATACATACATATATATGTATATACACACATATATATATATATATACATATATATATATATATATATATATATATATATATATATATATATATATATATATATGCATATATATATATATATATATGTGTATATGCATATATATACATACATACTTATATATATATATACAAAAACGGGTAAAATATAATTAATTTAATAAAATCAATAAATTTCACCTAGTAGATTTTTCGGTATGGAAAAGACCATATTTGATAAGAATTATATAATTATAATAAAGGGTTAATTGCAACAAGTTGCTCAAAACCACACACCGAAAATATTAGAAATAGCAACCAAATATATCACTATTTCTCCTACTAATAAAAAAGTCTCTACAAACAAACAGAATTTGTAACCCGTATATGGTAAAGAGAAAGAAAACAACGAAATCCCAGCCTATTGGATTAATTATAGACGTATCGTTTCTGATTTAGAACCGAAAGTTCATTTCCTTGTCAACATAATA
>NW_021834541.1:27500-45000 GCF_006345805.1 Octopus sinensis
AAATATTGTGTCTTGCTCAAGCACAAAATCGAACTCCCTACCTCATGAGTGTGAGCCTGAGGTTCTAACCACTGAGCCTTGCATCTTCATATATATATATATAATCAAATTAAGCAACAGGATATCAAGTCGTGATACAATACGACCGTTTCAAGCGCCCATTCAATTGAACAATGCAATCAATACATCAATTTAAATGCAGTGCCATCTTTAGCTGTAGATAATGAATAGAATTTCAACCATTCGGACACATTACTGTAATGTTTCTAAAATATTTTAACAGAGTAAGAAGATGGAAGAAATTAATGTTATCGATATTGTAGCTAAGAAAAAAACTACACTTCCAAGAATCGCATGGAGGCTATTGGGGTGATAGTGTTGTAAAGGATTGTAATTCATTTCTAATTTCATTTATCTCTTTATCAACTACTAAATCTAAGACCAGAAGACAGTGTTCTGTTTTGAATAAAGGACAAGAATAAGTTGACAGCTCATGGCTAGGTATGGTCATAAATGTTGTATGTATTCCCTTTCCTCTAGGCAGAAAGAAGACATTAGGGGTAGTCAATTGGATATAAAGTAAGTGTCCATAAAAAGAGGCTTAGTAGTGTAAGACTTTAAATCATGATGTTGATTACCAGTTAAAGGGGCAAGGCGCAAAGAAACCAAAGATGTTAATGCAGACGAAATTTTATTATGTGTGATTGCTTATAAACAATATTGCTATGTTGTATAAAAATATAATAAGATTGTCAAAAATGGTATCAATACCGAAATAGGTAAAATGTGTGTCTTTATTATAAACATTAAAAAGGAAAGATTACCGGAGACTAAACAGTATGCCTATGCCTCAGTAGAAGGTAAATCTGCAAAATCTAGGTTTTGGTACAATCGATTTAGGCAGATAAAATTTTGGGGAGAAATACATTTGAAGTGGACAATTTGTCAAAACATGTTTGTAAATCAATGATTTCTTTAGATACACCAATAACAATTACATCATGTGTGGCAGAATCAGTGGTTTATTTCTCAATGTCCCTGGATTTAGCTATAACTAGGGGTACATTTTTACCTGATGTTTTCTTATATGGTCCTTTAATGTAGGATTATGTAAGGAACTTTTCTTTTAATATCCGTCACAACAAATGTCCAGAATTTTCCTGTGGATGGTAAGATTTTGTTCGACTGCAATGATGGGGAAAGACACACGGGCCAGCTACCGCGGGGATCATACAACCATAATGCATCTTTGATTGGCCTGAAGTTAATGGAGCATAGAAACATTGCATTTATTGCAGTCAACTCATCTGTTTTTAAAATGTTCTCCAGTTTTGTACATATACATTGTATTGTATTCTGAAAGCATTCTTCTATTTTAGAACAGTGACTTGTTTTGTTATACGGATCTCGTATATATGAAGCTATAGCAAAGGTGGCCCGTCTCTCCAGCCATAAAATTCAAAGCCAGATGTCTAAATATAGAGGACATGTGAAACAGATTAGATACAATGAAGAGTTTTATATATACATATATTAATGGTTGTACATGATCTTATCAATAAGTATCCAGACTGTTGCCATAGTAACAAAGCTAAAGCACACAGAGTAAAGTTGCTCGGCACAGATTGACATTTATCTCTATTGTGCACGCACGCTAAGTTTTGACTTTCTAGAGCAATTCCACTGTTTACAGCAGTGCTTGGAAGGAAGGTGTGTAGCGTGTGATCGTCACATTGACAATGATATAGAAAGCTGAGCAGAGAATCTGCATCAAATTTTGTCAAAAGTTTGACGATTCCTGCTCAGAGGGCCCTAGAAATTTTTCAATAAATTTTTATCGTCCCTGACACAATCAAGGACATGTTGTGCATCTGAAACCCGTGTGTCCTCTTGGTCATCTGAAAGCAGTTTTTGCACAAATTTGGTAGACACGCGTCTCAAACCCAAATCTTCAGTGGTAATGGCCGGAACCGTAACAAACCTGCACATCCTCTGATAATTCAAGGATGGCAATTCGACGGTTTACCCACACAACTGTACGCACATCAGCAATGTTTTTTCTCAGTTCTGCTCGTTGCAGATCTTCCAGAATGTTCGTCAATATCGACATTTACGGCCATACTTAAAATGTCTGAACCACTCTTAAATGTGTGTGTGGCTCATACACTCCTCTCCATACACTTTCTGCAACTTTACGTAGGCTTCCAAGCACTGCTGTAAACAGCGAATATGAGCTAGAACATAAAAAATTAGTGCGCATGTACAGCACAGATTGAGATCAATCTTTGCCAAGCGGCGTCACTCTGCGTGTTTTTGCTTCGTTACTATAGCAACAGTCTGGATACTTATTGATCAGACCTCGTATATAGACAAAAAGTTGTGTACATATATAGTTTTGTTCAGCAGAAATGGAGTCTAGAAGTGAAGTATGGTTTTGGAATATATGTGGTGCACTGCTTTTGTAATATATCAGAGTCAAGACGTATATTTAACAAAATCTGTATAAATATACACGTGTGTGTGTCTGCGTAGCACTTATACACACATAAATCTGTCCGAACGTGGTTCTTTAAAATAGAAATTGTGAAACACTCATGGAGGTCACTGCAGAGTTTCATAATATTTTGTGCTGTAAACATGTATACCATGTAAAATTTGATATACATGAATGATATTGATGAAATCTGTTTATATTTTGTTCCATAGATGTCACTACTGTCATGAGAACATGGCCACCGTGAGACTGCAACCATGTGGAGATCTTGTTCTCTGTGAGAAATGTTCTTCTGAAATGACATTTAAGAGATGCCCCGTGTGTCGAGAAAACACACTCAGCAAAAGTGAATTTGGTAAGATAATATTTGGGGCTCTGTTTGTTGTCTTGTTGACCTTATGGTGTGGAATAATGTGCTTCAAGCTTTTGTGTAGACCCAGGTAGGTCATAATGGGACAGATTTATGATAGGTGTTCCTGGGGTCTTTTCTTTGTGACAGTATATCTATCACTATATCCACTAAATGATGCCTTTACCTAATTTTAAGATGTCACACTTCAAGATGTCTGTCATGATATGTTGTTTAGGTACGTACCCTGAATGTCTCTTTAGGTACGTACCCTGAATTATAAGAAATTAACAAGATTAAAAATCAAATCTCTAAGATTATAAGTATAATGATCATTAACGTTGATTAAATATCAAATTTAGTATTGAACGGTGAACATGTTTACATTTAAACAAAATATTGGTGTTGACATACAATACAAAGATAGGAATTAAATATGAGTTCCCTGTGTGACTTGATCTCACAAATCCTTATTTGTAATTATATATAATATACACTTATTACATTGTTTGAACAACATTTACCATCCATATAGTCATTCTTTTTCTCACTCTTGTTAGATTTTAGATGATATTAATGCTAAAAGAGGCACAGTTTTCTGAGTGTTTCACCCTTTGGTCTTGATTGTTGCGTTCAAATTATTTAATGAAAGATAGTCATTGTTATTTGACCAGGAAATTAATTAATGATTAGTATTTGGCAGTGGACTTGGTTATATCTTTCTTCGTTTGCTCATGGAACTACCATAATATTAGCTGTGCTGAGACACAATCATATTCATAGTAATGAAGGTTATATGTTCTTTACTCAGATTATATACAATCTATATTGATATCTAGTATTGCACCGTCAAGCACAGTGCCATTGTATCACATATATACCCAATTATCATGATAATTAATAAGCTATAATTCATTAACTCTCTTACATTTGTATGTCTGAAATGTAAACATATTTTGCCATAGGAACATCGTGTACCCTCACCTTACATTTTATATCTTGTTAGGGATCATGTTGGTGAAGGGTGTATGGAATTTGGCTTGTGGAGATGTTTTTCAGGGGACAGATTGTGTGCAGAGTGGAGGGTATGCACATAAAGGACATGTCTTTATGGGCTCAGTTTCACTTAATTAGAGAGGAATGTTGATTAGTGAATTCTAGAGATGAGAGGACTGTGCCATGCCATAGGTTTGGCAGAGTTATAAGAAAAGAAAGACAAAGCTAAGAGAAAACTGTTATCAAGTGTTAATTAAATGAGATAATTGGTACATTGTTAGAATATTTAATGTGTTTTTAGAGAGAGAGAGATAGAGAGAGGGGTGGATTTAGAGATGTTAGTCTGTTTTATTGTGGACATATTGAGCTATTACATGGGACCACTGTAGAAAGTACAGAAATATTGACCAAAACCATAATGGTCAACAGTTGACCAGTAACGACAGGAAGTGAATGTCTCACAATAACAAGATAGTTTAATAAAAATAAAGATGAAGAAAGTTTATTATTAAATGTAAAACTTGGAAATATTTATTTCAGAGGCTCCAAAGTTTGAGGACAGGTGTGTACAAACAGAGGCTACATGTCAGGAATTAGGGGCTGCATCTCAGGCAATTGGTGAGTATAAAATAATAGTTCCCAATTGATTTCTGTAAGGTTTTCTTCCCCCGAGTATATTGTGCTTGAAAGAATAACTGAAAACAGCTTCCTTTCCTAGTTTCCAATTGAACAATTATCTGTATAATAATTGAATTAAAGATATCGATTTACTGAGAGTTTATGAAATACCCATTGAGGTTAATGCTGTTGGTAATAATGTTCAAATTAGAAGACACAATAGAATTAATTTTGTCATTTGGTCACGGAACTCATCATCATCATCATCATCATCATCATTATCATCCTCCTCCTCATCATCATCGTTTAACGTCCGTTTTTATAGTAGCATGGGTCGGACGATTTCACTGGCAAGGCAGTAGGCTGCGTCAGGCTCCAATGTGATCTGGCAAGGTTTCCACATATGTATGCCATTCCTAACGCCAACCACTCCGAGAGTGTGGTGGGTGCTTTTTACGTGCCACCGACACAGAAGCCAGTTGAAGTTGGGGCTGGCATTGACCACGTTCTGATGGTGTTTTTTACGTGCCACCGGCACAGGGAACCGGTCGGGCGGCACTGGCAACAAACAATGTTTGAATGGTACTTATTATGTGCCACCGGCACAGGTGCCAGCCAGGCGGCACTGGCACCGGCCATAATTACAATTTGCATTTTGATTTCGATCTTGTTTTGATTTTGATTTGTGATTTCTGATTTTTGGTTTTACTTGACTCAGAAATTCTTCTCAAGCGCAACTTATCACTCTGTGATTCAAGGGTACTTTTAAAAAGGGCTGGTTATGTGACACTGGTATAGGCTACAGCTGTGATCTCACTTCACTTGCCGGGTCCTCTTAATCACATCATATTTCCAGAGGTCTCTGTCTCTTGCCATTACCTCTGTGAGGCCCAACGTTCGAAGGTCGTTTCACTACGTCATCCCCTGTCTTCCTGGGCCACTCCTTTCCACGGGTTCCTTCCACTGTTAGGGTGCAACACTTCTTCCCACAGCTCTCCTCATCCATACCATAACCATACCAGTGCAGTTGTCTCTCTTGTACACCACATCTGATGCTTCTTATGTCTAACACTTCTCTCAGGCCTCTTCACTCTGCCTTGTGTGCACACCGACATCGTTGCGTTCAAATTATTTAATGAAAGATAGTCATTGTTATTTGACCGGGAAATGAATTAATCATTAGCATTTGGCAGTGGACTTGGTTATATCTTTCTTCGTTTGCTCATGGAACTACCATAATATTAGCTGTGCTGAGACACAATCATATTCATAGTAATGAAGGTTATATGTTCTTTACTCAGATTATATACAATCTATATTGATATCTAGTATTGCACCATCAAGCACAGTACCATTGTATCACATATATACCCAATTATCAAGATAATTAATAAGCTATAATTCATTAACTCTCTTACATTTATATGTCGGAAATGTAAATATATTTTGTCATAGGGACATCCTGTACCCTCACCTTACATTTTATATCTTGTTAGGGATCATGTTGGGGAAGGGTGTATGGAATTTGGCTTGTGGAGATGATTTTTAGGGGACAGATTGTGTGCGTGGTGGAGGGTATGTACATAAAGGACATCTTTATGGGCTCAGTTTTACTTAATTAGAGAGGAATGTTGATTAGTGAATTCTAGAGATGAGAGGACAGTGCCATGCCATAGATTTGGCAGTTATAAGAAAAGAAAGACAAAGCTAAGAGAAAACTGTTATCAAGTTTTAATTAAATGAGATAATTGGTACATTGTTAGAATATTTAATGTGTTCTTAGAGTGAGAGGGAGAGAGAGAGAGAGAGAGAGAGAGAGAGAGAGAGAGGGTGGATTTAGAAATGTTAGTCTGTTTTATTGTGGACATATTGGGCTATTACATGGGACCACTGTAGAAAGTACAGAAATATTGACCAAAACCATATTGGTCAACATTTGACCGGTAAGATCACCAATTGAATGACTCACAATAACAAGATAGAGTTTAATAAAAATAAAGATGAAGAAAGTTTATTTTTAAATGTAAAACTTGGAAATATTTATTTCAGGGGCTCCAAAGTGTGAGGACAGGTGTGTGCAAACAGAGGCTACATGTCAGGAATTAGGGGCTGCATCTCAGGCAATAGGTGAGTATAAAATAATAGTTCCCAATTGATTTCTGTAAGGTTTTCTTCCCCCGAGTATATTGTGCTTGAAAAAATAACTGAAAACAGCTTCCATTCCTATTTTCCAATTGAACAATTATCTGTATAATAATTGAATTAAAGATATCGATTTACTGTGAGTTTATGAAATACTCATTGAGGTTAATGCTGTTGGTAATAATGTTCAAATTAGAAGACACAATTGAGTTAATTTTGTCATTTGGTCACAGAACTCATCATCATCATCATCATCATTTAACATCCGTTTCTTATGGTGGCACGGGTCGGACGATTTCACTGGCAAGGCAGTAGGCTGCGCCAGGCTCCAAAGGGATCTAGCAAGGTTTCCACATATGTATGCCATTCCTAACGCCAACCACTCCGAGAGTGTGGTGGGTGCTTTTTACGTGCCACCGACACAGGAGCCAGTTGAAGTTGGGGCTGGCATCGACCACGTTCGGAAGGTGCTTTTTACGTGCCAACGGCACAGGGAACCAGTCAGGCGGCACTGGCAACAAACAATGTTTGAACGGTACTTATTATGTGCCACCGGCACGGGTGCCAGCCAGGCGGCACTGGCATCGGCCATAATTACAATTTGCATTTTGATTTCGATCTTGATTTGATTTTGATTTGTGATTTCTGATTTCTGGTTTTACTTGACTCAGAAATTCTTCTCAAGCGCAACTTATCACTCTGTGATTCAAGGGTACTTTTAAAAAGGGCTGGTTATGCAACACTGGTATAGGCTACAGCTGTGATCTCACTTCACTTGCCGGGTCCTCTTAATCACATCATATTTACAGAGGTCTCTGTCTCTTGCCATTACCTCTGTGAGGCCCAACGTTCGAAGGTCGTTTCACCACGTCATGCCCTGTCTTCCTGGGTCACTCCTTTCCACGGGTTCCTTCCACTGTTAGGGTGCAACACTTCTTCCCACAGCTCTCCTCATCCATACACATGACAATACCAGTGCAGTTGTCTCTCTTGTACACCACATCTGATGCTTCTTATGTCTAACACTTCTCTCAGGCCTCTTCACTCTGCCTTGTGTGCACACTGACATCGTTGCGTTCAAATTATTTAATGAAAGATAGTCATTGTTATTTGACCGGGAAATGAATTAATCATTAGTATTTGGCAGTGGACTTGGTTATATCTTTCTTCGTTTGCTCATGGAACTACCATAATATTAGCTGTGCTGAGACACAATCATATTCATTGTAATGAAGGCTATATGCTCTTTACTCAGATTATATACAATCTATATTGATATCTAGTATTGCACCGTCAAGCACAGTGCCATTGTATCACATATATACCCAATTATCATGATAATTAATAAGCTATAATTCATTAACTCTCTTACATTTGTATGTCTGAAATGTAAACTTATTTTGTCATAGGAACATCGTGTACCCTCACCTTACATTTTATATCTTGTTAGGGATCATGTTGGGGAAGGGTGTATGGAATTTAGCTTGTGGAGATGTTTCTTAGGGGACAGATTGTGTGCGGGGTGGGGGGTATGCACATAAAGGACATGCCTTGATGGCCTCGATGTCACTTAGCCAGTTGGGTCTTTTCAAGCACAGAAAATTGCTGATTGTCTCAGTCGTTTTAGTTATCTTCCGTGTGAAGCTCAGCATCTGAACATCATTTCTCACCACTTTGTCCCATGTCCTCCTCAGTCTTCCTCTTCCTCAGCTTCTCTCCACATTTAGAGATCCGCATCTCTTTATGCTGATCACCTCATCCATATGCATCACATAACCATACTATGAAAGATCTCTCTTTTGAACTCTACATCGGATGACTCTTATTCCCAGATTTTCTCTTAAGACATTTCCACTGCGACTTACCTGAACACTGATGTTGTACATCCAGTGGAGCATGCTGGCTTCATTTGTCTCCAACCCTTTGCATGTCTTCTATCTTCACAGCCTATCTTTCATTATTGTGTTGTACATCTGTCCGTACACAAGTCTCATACAATCTGCTTTCCACTCTTAGGGAGAAGCCCTTCGTTACCTACAGAGTGGGGGCATTTGGGACGGTTAATCTTGACTATTGGTTATAGGAATATTTCACAATTATAAAATATCGATGTTCATTAAAGAAATTTTACTATAAAGTATAATCTTGGAAATATTTAATTCAGCAAGGCCAATATTTGAAGACAAAGAGGTCCAGACAGTGGAAGAGCCACGTGGTGAGTATAGAATGACATTACATAATTGATTTCTATAAATTTTAGCTTTTACTGAGCTATTTTGGTCAATAGAATGACCGAGAACAGGTTCCACTGCTACATTTCATTTGAATGCTTAGCTATAAAAAAATTCTGTTCTTCTACAACAACACGAATATCCAATAAATGTACTTTATGCAAACATCAGTTACTCATTCACTCGCAGAAAGAAAGATACAAAAATTAAATATAAACCCTGAAACGGTTCTCTCCCGTTAAGGAGAATATTCGCCCTGTTTGTCATCTCATTGTACTCATTCATTCTCTCTCTCTCACTCATGCTCTTTCTCTCCGTCTTTTCAAGAAAGATGCTGGTTAAAAGTTTCAATACAATAAATGATATCATCCTCATCCTTTCTCATCTGCTCTCCATGCTCCCATACACTAGGTGGGTCATCACTGTCCATGTCAGTTGTATCTGAAATTACTGCCAACCGTCATTTGTTGAGGAAAACATCTCACTTAAACATTGCAGCTTTTCTAAGGTGGTAGACCCTTTCTAACCCCAACCATTTTATAAAGGGTCCTGGGTATATTTTATTGTCGTACAGGCATTAGAAATGATAATCGATTTCCCAACAATATCAAACGTTCCTTTCAAATTTGTGGTGTCATCTTTCCTAGTTTCCACCAACCACTTCCTAGTGTGTTCTGGGAGCCTTTAATTATAGCACAAGTAGTAATCAAGTTGTGTTACATTCTACATAATTAGACGGTCCTCACTACTCTATGATGTTTTGGTTCACTGAAGCTGATGACATTTTCAGGAGGTGAGAAGGGAATGTGATGACAAAAGAATCAGGTTGCGGGGAGAGAAATTTTCCATACCCCCTCTCCCGGCTGTGGGGTCTTTGTCTTACATGTCTTTTGGCTAAATATGCCAGTACTTGTGCTTTATAAAAAGGGGCCACGTACACTCTGTGAGGTGGTTGGCATCAATAAGAGCATCCTACCATAGAAAACCATGCCAAAGAAACCATCTGGGGCCTGGTGCAGTTGTCTGGCTTGTCAGATCCTGTCAAGATTTCCAAGCCATTCCAGCATGGAAAACAAACTTTGAATGTTGATGATGATGATGATGCTGTCTTCCAGTAACTCATCATAATTCTTTGTCTTCGATTGTTACAGTAATTTCCTGTCTGGTATAACATATTAGCTCAGTATAATAATATCGATTGTGGAAACCGATTCAGTGATTTTGATAACATTCATATTGAACAGAGAACATATGTTCACATTTGAACAAAACATTGATGTTAACATATGCAATACATGGAAAGGAATGAACGTATGAGATTCCAGTGTGACTTGAACTCACAACACTTTTCTAACTATATATATATAATTATCGCTTGTTACGATGTTTGAATAACGTTTACTGTCCATATATAGACATCGTTATACTGACAATTGTTGGCTTTGAGATGGTTTCAATTGTAAGAGAGTCACTGTTTTCAGTCTTTCACATTTTGGTTTTACTTCCGACTTGATTGTTATGTTGAAATTAGATCATGGAACCTGGTCATTGTTATTTGACCAAGAAAAGAATTCATCATTAGTATTCGGTACTGGAAATGGTTACATTTTTCTATGGTTTCTCATGGAACTACCATAATATCAACTGTGCTGAGACACAACCATATTAATTGTAACAAATGTCACATGTTCTTCACACAGATTTTATACAATCTATATTGATAGTTAGTGTTTAAACGCCACATTAACATGATAATTAATCAGCTATCATTCATTAACTCTCTTAAACTTGTCTGTCTGGAAGTTTCATAGCATTATCTTGTACCCTCATCTGATATTTTACACCTTGTTACCCTCAAAGTTAACATAACTTTTACATGGGTACACAACCACATCCCTACGAACTAGTTTTTACAGCTGTATGCCCTTCCCACAATAATAAAGTGTTGATTATCAATAACTATAATGAAATTATACTATAAAACGTAAAACTTGAAAATATTCATTTCAAAGACTCCAACTTCTGTGAAGGATGCCTTGACAACATCACAGCCAGTTGGTGAGTAGCAAATAACAGTACCTCATGGATTTCTATATCTTTAACCTTCACCTGAGCATTTGTAGTTTATCAGAATGACTGAGGACATTATCCATTCCTAATTTACATCTGAAATATTAGCTGTATAATAATTCTATTAGACATTTTGATATCAATGGAATTTCACAAAATATCCAATGGGGTTGGCATGGTTCGGAAAATGGATAATTTAGAAGACAATAGAATTAATACTATATTTTGAAACGGAGGACTAAAATATGTAGTTACTAAGTTTACTGATAGGTTATTGCTGTTGTTGCTATTTAGGCAAATATCTCTCATAATGTGACAGATTTACAATGAAATGTGTTCCGTATGTGAACACCCTGCCTTTTTTTTCACTGATACTAAATTTATCATTACATCCCCTAAATATTGTCTTTATCCATGTAAAAGCATTAGGTTTGATGTTGAGACAACCGTTCTCTCTCTCCCTCTCTCTCCAAGATAGACACTGATGACCCTCATCATTTATCATCTGATTGTCTATGCTCCTATCGATTGGATGGATGATTCCTATCCATGTCAGTTCTTATTAACAAATACTGTCCGCCTTGATTGGATGAGGAACACATTCCGGCTTTTCTATGGTGATGTGCCTTTCCTAACATCAACCACTTTAAAAAGGGCCTTGGGCACAATTTTGCTCCAAAAGCCCTAGAAAAATGATCATGTCGTCAACAAAATTAAACGCTCCTCTTTAACTTCTACAAGGGAATTCTGTTTGCAGATACTGAGAACAGAAAGCTAAAATACAATAAAGATGAACTGGATGGATATATGCAGGAGATCCAAAGCAAAAGCAATGATTCCCATTCATAGACAGTTTGAAATGTCCATTGAAACCAGCAATCAAATACCGATTGATTAGTTCAGACTAATTTCAACCTTGAATATAAATGGCAAGATTTACAATGTTGTATTCACAAAGAGATCAACTGTAAATCTACAGAATAATGAATATGGAACTAAAAGTATCTCGAAGACTGGAATCCTCTGGCATTCCTGGCTGTGTGGAACATGTGTCTTAAATCTAGGATGTGATACAAGATGGAAAGAAGAATAAAAGGGATTGAATGTTGTATGATTTGATCTGGTTTATGGTTCTCTAGCAAACAAATTGTTGATGGAAGCAGTGGACCTGTTTTATATATGAGAAAAGATTAAGGATCTGATGAGGAGCTGCTATAACAATTTCGATATGCAGTTCATGAGGAAAACTTTCTCGGCAGACTGGTATCATTTTGAAACGGGAATTGCTGTAGTTTCTACAATATCAGTCATTTGGTTTGTGATTGTTATGGAGATGTTACTTAAACCAGCAGATTGATAAGGAATGGCTCAAAGGAAAACACTCGAGAAGACATTAATGGATTACATAACAATAGTAACAACAAATAAAAGGATATGCAAATAGTTCTGGATTAACTGGGTAGACTGAGGAACTTGGTGAAGAATGTGCTTCAATGCAAATGGGTAATGCAGCCCGTCATTTGTGAAAGGTCAGCAGAAACAAGTGAAGGTCAAAATAGCAGGAGAAACCCTGATGAAGTTTAAAGGGAAACTTGAAAAACTATTACGACGATGGTACACTACCTAATTTTGCAATAAGAGTAAAGGCATTGAGATCAAGTCACAGAACGAAGATGGGTTAAAAGAAATAAATATGCCAAACATTCTGGAAAATAAAAGATTTGGAGCTCGCACTTTGTATTCCCGTCTTTCTTATATATTTTTGAGTATCAGTCCTTTTGTACCATTTCAGATGTCTTCCTGCAATAATGTGTAGATGTCCAGTTGTATGTAGTGAATGGGGTTTTGTGCAAGTGTACAGTGTTTTAGGACACTTGATATCACTTTTTGTTTCATCTGTGGAGAACTGATCATTGCTCACCTTTATTAAGGAGTCTTAAAATATTCCCTGCACCAGATAATGACCAGGTGAACTGGGATGTGGGATGATAAAATTCAAGATTTCCAACAGCAAAGAGAACAGGTATTACGTTTATTTTACTTGAAGTGGTGTGTCATGCAATTCTGACGAGATCTTTGGAGACCACATTGGATGATATTGGATTTTAGCAGAAGATGAGGAGAATGGTGGTTAGTGAAGTGTAGAGTTCAGAGGACAGTCACATGTCATAGATTTGGTACAGATATATGAAAGGAGAGAGAGAACTATGAAATGATAATTGAATGAAATAATTGCAACATTGTTAGATTATGTAGGATGTCTCTGTTAAAGAGAAACAAGGTTTCGGAAAGTTAGTCTATTTTGTTGCGGGCCTAAATATTACCTGGTCCCACAATGGAAAGTATAAAAATACTGAGCAAAACCCTAGTGGTCACCAGCCAACCACTGATGATAACAATGTCCCACAACAATAAACTACAGAATATTTATAGAGATAAATAAGTTTTACAATAAATTATAAAAGCTGGAAATATTTATTTCAGAGAGTCCAGTTCTGAAGGAGAAAGATCTTCTGAGAGTGGCTAAGAGGTTAGGACGTGATTGGTGGCAAATAGGTGAGTATATTTGATTTCTATATATTTTACTTTCACCTGATCTATTTTATTTGTCAGAATGAATGAGAACAAGTTACATTCCTCATTTCCAATTGATAGGTTATCTGTATGACAATTTTATTTACGATATTCCTGATATTTCATAAAATATCCACTGAGGTTAGCATGGTTGGTAATAATGGATAAACTAGAAAACACAAATGGCGTTTAATATTATCTTTTGGAAGAGGGAACTAAAATATATTGTTTAAGGGTAAACAGGTGAGTGAATTTGTTTTACATTTTCTTTAGGTTCACTGTTAGGTTATTGTAATGAAGAACAAGTCCCAAAGTTCACATCTAAAACAAAGCATCTTTCTTCAAACAGAAGAATTTGAGTTTGGTTTTTCTTGCAGCCATTATTTATTGGGTTATTGTGTTGGAAGCTGATAATTCCAATTTATTTTGCCATTTTGCAATGACTTTACCACATGACATATGTCTGTAAATGCTTCAATAAAAAGCGATTTAATAAAGGTGACACAGCGAAATCCTATCATTCTCCTCAGGCGAAAACAGAGAATTCCTTTAAGGGAATTTACCAGAAAATGAACATTCACAAGTCAAGCCGAACTGCAGGGGGCATATCTCATTCAGACTGACATAATAATAACTGAATAGGCTCTGTAGAATTGATCGAACCTGGAGTTCATTGGAGAAGTTTGAAATGGGATTGAGTTTGACTTAGAATTATCGACTGTTGGACAATCACTGATCATTCGATTTCCAGTGTCCTCTTGGGAACTTTGCAAGGTAGTAGATGACACAGAGGGACAGTACATTCATGACCCTTTTGAATACCAGGTCTGAAATCTACCAGAATAAGACAGATATATGGGATTCTTCTAAAGGGTCTTTGGAGTAATGTTACTCAATAGGATTTACAGTTCAGAGATCTGGGAGTCTCTCCAAGTTGAACCACATCTCCTCCACATCTGTGGTACCTCGGACATGTGATCAGGGTGTTGCAGGAATGAATTACAGGACAGGTTCTCAAAGTCAAACCAATGGAACAGGGTACCGAGGGGGAGGCCAAGAAAGAAATGGTTGGATGATATCCATAGTCTTAGTTCTTCACATCATAGAATACAAGCAGAATGTCTAATGATGGATGCTTCTGATAGGACCCTATGGAGGAGGTGCCTGAGGACTCTTTCCCCACAGCCCTTTCAAGAATATTGAGCAGAGGAAATGGATGGATCATATGCTTTCACTGTTGGAGGTCATTCTTGAGGTTCTGATATACTTTTGTCTTCACAAAAGTTTTCCTGCCCTCGTTTACCATATATTTTCTCAAGTATACTTTTCAATTAATTTTCTTTAAAAATCTCGTTTAATTCAAACTCTTTGTAATTTTTATCAATAGAAAACAATGTCTTATATTTTTCATGTTTCTTAGCTATTTCTTTTTTTACTTCTCTAATGATAAAGTTTGTTTGTTATATTCATAACAACCTACAGTACACAGCGTTTTATGTTATTGTCAATGTTGTTGCATTTATTTCTTATTGTTGTGTCTTTTGCAGTTGTTGTTTTAGAAGTTGATACAACTAAACTGAAAATTGATGATGAGTCTAATGTCACTGTAAAACAAGGCTACCAGATTCTTTACGAATGGTACAAAAATTGCGACCCAGAAACACGGACACACGCAACATTAAGTGCAGCTCTTGAAGAAGCTGAATGTTTCGCTGCGATGGAATGTCTGTCATTAGACGCAAAGTGAATTTCTGTGTAACTGTTGTTGCTTAGCCTCAGATTAACCTTGACCAAACAGAGACGTATGATGAAACGCATTGCAGCCAGGACCATCATGCCTATTTCCAAAGAGAACCCACAACCACATTGTCCAATATGCCCTTCTGTACAGTGATATCGTGTGAATTTAGCTACTAATTCTAGCAGGTATATCAACCACATAGTGATCCCTTCACTGGTTTGGCTCCTTTGTTAAAAATTCACATTTAAAATAAAGACAAACTTTGAAATGTTCATTTATTGTTGTTGCTGTTGTTGTATATCTAATCCCCTCCCTAAACAACCCCATTGTTATATAGACAGCTTTAATATCTTCTGCTATATTGATAGTTATCTACTTTCAGTTTTAGCTGAGAGTAGAATGCCTGGTATATATATATATTGATGTATTTTCCCTTTATATATCCTATAGAGATAGTATTTCTATATAATACATGATGTATCTAAGGATATTTCTCACTTTGTCCTGTTGTGGTTTAAGACATGCCTCTCCAAAGTGGCGGTGGTTTAATAAAAATTCAGGGGGTCTTGAGTTCAATATACAATATTTTAATTTTATATTCTTACTTTATGACCTTCGTTATTTACTAATTACTGAAATTTTCGTCAGTAAAAATAAAACTTCACTATTATACATATGAAAATAAATCAAAAAAATTATAATTAAACAATAGCTGTGCTGAAAAATCCTGGCACAACATTTGTTGTTTTAATTGCATGTGATTGTGGAAAAGCCACAGTGTCTCCCTCTTTTTGAATAACTTCAGATAAAGGAAGAGTACAATTCTTCCCTACAATATTTACCTTCATATTACTCCACTGTTATTTTAATTTGAAATTAGATTTCAAGTTCTTACAGCAGAGACCAAGATTAAATAAGTAACACACATGAGACCTTTATGTACATTATAAGATGTGACAGGAAGCTCTACCGAGCAGACTTTTGTGGAATTGGAAAGGAAGATTCATAAGTATTTTCCACTTTTTATTGGATTCTTTTGTGATAGAAGTGAACAAACCTGATTATTTTCAAATTAAATAATCAAGATATTTAAATTAGATAAAAATAAACTTTATTCAGAAATTGATAATTACTATTAAAGCAAAACGAAATTTTACCGGTGAGTGTGTTAAATGATAAGGCACTAAAAGAGAATGACTCTCCCCAGACACAACAAAATTATTTTGTATCAAACTTTGTACAAAATTCTTCTAAATAAATTGATAACATAAGTTTCTGATTTTTTGCTTGGATAACTGGGGGAGAAATTCTATTCACACATTATATGCCATGTAAATACACAACAAAATAATAAAGCTGTTCAAAGCTATAGGTTAATGTTTATATAGACCAGCTGGAGCAAATTTAGTTTAACATTTAATGCGTAACAATAAACTCATTTTTAAAAGTGTTAGTTTTCTATAAATTGAGAAAACGTAAGACTTTTAGTGACTTTATAAAACTAAAAAGAGTAACTTCAAACTTTGATGACCCCAGACAAATTCCTTTACTGACTGAGATCTTCGTCTTGTTCTGGTCAATGACTGTCAAAGTAATTTTCATATTTTAAAAGCATCAAAAGGAAAATATGTTGCCCAGAGAAGAGAGGTTGAATTTGTCAAATTATAAAAGCTCAGAGTATAATGATGGACTGGACATTTTCTTTAGATTAATGATCAGAGGATCCCTAAACAGATGCTATATGCTAAACTTCTTTATGGAAAGAGCCCCCAGCAGAAATGAAGACTACGATTTAAAGACTGCGTATATATATATATATATATATATAATATATATATATATAAACTGAGCGGATACTTACCAGGCTGAAAAAATGTACTTTAATGAGGTCAATTGGTTCGACTAAAAATCCTGCAAGGCGGTAACCCAGCATGGCCACAATTTAATGACTGAAAAATGTAAAAAAAGAAGAAGCAATATACGAAAATTGTCATCGATGTCAACAAGTTCTCCGTCCCGCTTTCACAAATTCAGCGAAACAGAAATGAAAGCACACACACACACACACACACACACACACAACACACACACACACATATTGGCTGACCCACACACTCATACTATTTCTTCAGAATGTCACGGTTTTAAGGTCAACATTTTTAAAGCATAAATATCTACGAGTGTGCGTCTTTGCATGTATCTATATGTGTGGGTGTGCGATCGGGTGGGTGTTTGTGCGTGTGTGAGCACAGTCCACCCATACCCATGTTGGTCGCATCGTCTCA
>NW_021834542.1:0-20000 GCF_006345805.1 Octopus sinensis
ATATGTATGTATGTAGAGGCAAACCTACACAAATGTGCCCCAGGCGAATGTTTCCTTGTAACTTCTAGAAAAATGGATGTTTTTCAATGAAATTTCTTTCACAAATATCCTTCAGATGGCAAATATTCCAATTATATCGGAATTTGTTGTGAGAAAAACCTTTTCGGTGGGTGGAGAGAGAAATTTAGGAAAGTTCACCCGAGTCGGCTTTCTTTCCAAAAAAATAGATATTTTCAATAAAACCGTTTCAGATGGTGAAGATTTCGATTATATCGGAATTTAATATGAAGAAAATTATAAAAATTGGTGGATTCGCACAGATATACACTGACACAAAACAGAAAATAAAAAGATGAACTTTGGGAAAATAACCGTGATGTGTGTCAGTATGTATGTGTGCGAAACCATCAAATTTTTAAAGTTTTTTCATGTTAAATTCCGATATAATCCTAATCTACACCATTTGAAAGGTGTATTAGGTGGAAAAATATTAGGTGGAAAAAATCAACAGCATAATATAGTGAAATAGCAACATAATAACAATAACAACAATAATAATACAGTACAATGCAAAACATTATAGATCAGCAAATACATATAAAATGAAAAATATTGATTGACATCAGCAAAATCCAGAAGTGTACATGCATATAAAGGCATACAAGTCAGACTTTTGACGGTGATATATATTAAGTGGTAAGTTTAGAAATGATTTAAGATTGAAAGCTCAATAGGATTGACTGGAACATTTGAATTTCAATTATCTCCGTTACGGTTGGTTTATTAAGATACACTTACATACATACACACGTATATGTGCGCTTACACATATATACATAGATAAACCAAAAAAATAGAAAATACAAGCTTACATACACACATACATACATAACTACGAACGTATAGATCCATATATATATATATATATATAAACAAATACATATACCCGAAAACAACCACGCACACATATATGTATATATATACATACACATACATACTGTTAACTAAAATAGTATTAAGAATCATTAAAATTAAGATAATATTAATTGTTAATACAACGAAAGGGGTTGGAAGGGTAATTCGTAATATACAAAAAAGAGGGGCCTAAAAGGTAGAAAAAGGTAAGGGTTAATAAAAGGCAAAGGTTGGGAATATTGAGATAAAATTTATAAGGGTATAAACTCAAAACACAGATTTACCATAACCAGTGTAAAGAAGATGTAGGTTATTTGCATAAGATACATAATTAAAAATTACACCACATATTCCGTAAACAATCAGAAGACTAGGAAACCGTCCAGATATCAACACTTGTAAATTTTATCTGAATATTTTCCAACAGTAATCAGACACAAGAACAGGAGTAAAGAGGGAGGACAATTTATTAAATGAACCCCTGGATATTACTGGTACAGATTTTGACCCCAGGAGTTGAACTTGGAACACAAACGGATCAAAGTAAGGTGATGATTCTGCATTTAGCCCAGGGCCAGAGGAAAGAGGAAAATTTCAAGAGAAGGTGGGGGGTGAGGTGTTTTACATGGAATGAAAGGAAGAAGGGAGAGGATTTGAACCTGTAACGTTGAGGTAACGAAGGATGAGATGAAGTAAAGAATCCAGTCAGGTAACAACAACAACAACAACAATAATTATGATGATTAATTAATGAAGTTAGATTACAGTGTCATTAGAGTGTGAGAGAGAGAGAGGGGTGAAGCATGACGACCCATGGTGGGATTATGACATGAATGACTCGAAACAAGAAAACAAAGATTAAAGAAACAGATTTGGATAATCCAAATCCATTGGGGACTTACTTTTGAACTGCCAGATGGAGAGGGGTGTCACCCTCGAGGTTCACCTTATTGACATCGATGCCATTCTGTTGCAGGAGAAAATCAACAACATCCTTGCGTCCATGAAAAGAGGCAAGATGTAGAGGGGTGTCACCTTGCTTGGTCTCAGCATTAACATCCGTGTCTTTATGTTTCAGGAGAAGTTCAACAACGTCCTTGCTTCCATAGCGACAGGCAACATGGAGAGCTGTCCAACCTTTGTTCTCCACAGCATTAACATCGATGCCATTCTGTTGCAGGGGAAGTTCAACAACGTCCTTTCTTCCACAGCAACAGGGAAAATGGAGAGCTATCCAACCGTCTCTCCTTTGCTGATTAACCTAAAAAAAATAAACAATAAAGACATTAAAGATGGTGTTTATTGGGGAAAGAAGGAAAAAAAATGAAAAATGTCAGAAAAACAGAATCAGATTAATTTAAACAGGTGGAATGAAGGTGAGGGGAAAATAAATGAGATTTATAATGTATCTATACACACACACATTTGTGTATGCATATATATATATATACACTCTCGCACATACATATATACATAAATACCTATATATACATACGTGTTTTATATCTTCACGGATCATTTGTTTATGCATTTTTGTGTATATATGCGTTTATGTGTGTGTATATTTGTGTATGTACAGGTCTGTGTGAGCTGAAGAAAAGTTTTTAATCAAAAACATATAAATATAAACTGTTTCATATACATAAAACACAAACCAACATACATATCATTATACACACACACACATATATATATATATTCGCTGACCTGTAAATTGTTATTTTCTTTGCTATTTAACAGGACTTTGACTACATCTTCATAGTTCTTCCTCACAGCCAGATGTAGAGGTGTGTTGCCCCCTGAGTCCTGCTTATTAACATTTGCTCCACTGGAGACTAAGAAGGCCACAACATCAGTTTTGTGGCTGAAAGGAAGAAAAACAAACATAAAACATCACATTCACTTAATAATTACATCAAATATACACTCGTGTTCCATTAAATGCATAAAAACCTATATATACTACAGCCTCGTGTGTGTGTGTATGTATATATATAAATATATCTATATATATATATATATATATATAAAAGTTATAGAAAAACAAAACGGATTTGGGTGAATTTTGAGAAAGTTTGAAAATTTGTTTTTACAACAATTTCCGATATAATTGGAATCTTCATCATCTGAAGCATTTTTGTGAAACAAATTCGTCGTGGGGCCCATATGGACGCATATATATATATATACACACACACACGTACATTATATATCACCGGTACATATCGCTAGTTGAAATGTCAAAGTCAATAATATTATACAGGTGTATATGTGTATGTGTATATATATATATATATATATATATATTTATATATATATATGCATGTATGTGTATGTATGTATATATATATATGTATATATATAGAGAGACAGACAGACAGAGAAATATGAGCCACTGAAATACGTATAATCGTTAATACACAGTAGACAAATGTGTACGTGTGTGTGTATACACATATTAATAGGTGAGGGTATAAAGTATAAATATTTTTATCCCAGCGAGTGTACAATAGAAAACAAGGATTAAGTACCGTTGTTAGTATCTATATATTTGGTATACATTGAAAAATGTATTGTAACCCTTTTGCGAAAGATGGAATGTCTGAAAATTATAGACAAACTAATTGATAGCAGATTTCTCATCAATCTAAAAAAAAAACAACAGCAGCACGTCGTAATTGGCGGGAAAACTACGTCTGCAAATGTAATGTTGTCATAGCAACAGACTATGCAAGAGAAAGTTTGCTGTTAAGGGCAACGAGGCGTATTTTTACCGCCAAAAGAAACAGTAAAGTATGGCGGTCATATAACACACATAAATGAATATATAAACACACAAATATTTATTATATATGTGTGTGTATACATATATATTTATATATATATATATATGTGTGTGTGTGTGTGTGTATATAAGTTAAACTCCAGTGTTTGACTCGAGCAAAAAAAAATTGTGCAATAGGTGTAAAATAAAATGTAAAATGAATATGTAAAAAAAAAATACACTCTGGCGAACGAGGGGCGGTGGAGACGACTCGGAAAATTCACACGATCAATCTCACAGGATCCGAAAACTACATGTTGTTTTATACCTGTTACACTTTTTGTTTTCATTTTTGGGACCGGTTGTCGAGTGGGGTTACCGGATCGTGTGAATCATCCGAGTCCGCACCCCAGATATACACTGACACAAAACAGAAAATAAAAAGATGAACTTTGGGAAAATAACCGTGATGTGTGACAGTATGTATGTGTGCGAAACCATCAAATTTTTAAGTTTTTCATTTAAATTCCGATATAATCCTAATCTACACCATTTGAAAGGTGTATTAGGTGGAAAAAATATTAGGTGGAAAAAATCAACAGCATAATATAGTGAAATAGCAACATAATAACAATAACAACAATAATAATACAGTACAATGCAAAACATTATAGATCAGCAATACATATAAAATGAAAAATATTGATTGACATCAGCAAAATCCAGAAGTGTACATGCATATAAAGGCATACAAGTCAGACTTTTGACGGTGATATATATTAAGTGGTAAGTTTAGAAATGATTTAAGATTGAAAGCTCAATAGGATTGACTGGAACATTTGAATTTCAATTGTCTCCGTTACGGTTGGTTTATTAAGATACACTTACATACATACACACGTATATATGCGCTTATACATATATACATAGATAAACCAAAAAGACAGAAAATACAAGCTTACATACATAACTACGTACGTATATATCCATATATATATATATATATATATATATAGACAAATACATATACCCGAAAACAACCACGCACACATATATGTATATATATACATACACATACATACTGTTAACTAAAATAGTATTAAGAATCATTAAAATTAAGATAATATTAATTGTTAATACAACGAAAGGGGTTGGAAGGGTAATTCGTAATATACAAAAAAGAGGGGCCTAAAAGGGTAGAAAAAGGTAAGGGTTAATAAAAGGCAAAGGTTGGGAAATATTGAGATAAAATTTATAAGAAGGGTATAAACTCAAAACACAGATTTACCATAACCAGTGTAAAGAAGATGTAGGTTATTTGCATAAGATACATAATTAAAAATTACACCACATATTCCGTAACAATCAGAAGACTAGGAACCGTCCAGATATCAACACTTGTAATTTTATCTGAATATTTTCCAACAGTAATCAGACACAAGACAGGAGTAAAGAGGGGGGACAATCTATTAAATGAACCCCTGGATATACTGGTACAGATTTTGACCCCAGGAGTTGAACTTGGAACACAAACGGATCAAAGTAAGGGGATGATTCTGCATTTAGCCCAGGGCCAGAGGAAAGAGGAAAATTACAAGAGAAGGGGGGTGAGGTGTTTTACATGTAATGAAAGGAAGAAGGAGAGGATTTGAACCTGAACGTTGAGGTAACGAAGGATGAGATGAAGTAAAGAATCCAGTCAGGTAACAACAACAACAACAACAATAATTATGATGATTAATTAATGAAGTTAGATTACAGTGTCATTAGAGTGTGTGAGAGAGAGAGAGAGAGGGGTGAAGCATGACGCCCCATGGTGGGATTATGACATGAATGACTCGAAACAAGAAAACAAACATAAAGAAACAGATGGGATAATCCAAATCCATTGGGGACTTACTTTTGAACTGCCAGATGGAGAGGGGTGTCACCCTCGAGGTTCACCTTATTGACATCGATGCCTTTCTGTTTCAGGAGAAAATCAACAACATCCTTGTGTCCACGAGTAGAGGCAATATGAAGAGGGGTGTCACCTTGCTTGGTCACAGCATTAACATCCGTGTCTTTATGTTGCAGGAGAAGTTCAACAACGTCCTTGCTTCCATATTGACAGGCAAGATGGAGAGCTGTCCAACGATCTTTCGTCACAGCTTTAACATCCGTGTCTTTATGTTGCAGGAGAAGTTCAACAACGTCCTTGCTTCCATAGCGACAGGCAAGATGGAGAGCTGTCCAACGATCTTCCTCCACAGCTTTAACATCCGTGTCTTTATGTTTCAGGAGAAGTTCAACAACGTCCTTGCTTCCATAGCGACAGGCAAAATGGAGAGCTGTCCAACCTTTGTTCTCCACAGCATAAACATCCGTGTCTTTATGTTGCAGGAGAAGTTCAACAACGTCCTTGCTTCTATAGCGACAGGCGAAATGGAGAGCTGTCCAACGATCTTCCTCCACAGCTTTAACATCCGTGTCTTTATGTTGCAGGAGAAGTTCAACAACGTCCTTGCTTCCATAGCGACAGGCAAAATGGAGAGCTGTCCAACCTTTGTTCTCCACAGCTTTAACATCCGTGTCTTTATGTTTCAGGAGAAGTTCAACAACGTCCTTGCTTCCATAGCGACAAGCAAGATGCAGAGCTGTCCAGCCCAATTTATTTTTCTGATTAACCTAAAAAAGATGAACAATAAAGACATTAAAGATGGTGTTTATTGGGAGAAGAAGGAAAAAAATGAAAAATGTCAGAGAAAAAGAATCAGATTAATTTAAACAGGTGGAATGAAGGTGGGGGGAAAATAAATGAGATTTATAATGTATCTATACACACACACATATGTGTATGCATATATATATATTATATCACTCTCGCACATACATATATACATAAATACCTATATATACATACGTGTTTTATATCTTCACGGATCATTTGTTTATGCATTTTTGTGTATATATGCGTTTATGTGTGTGTATATTTGTGTATGTATGTACAGGTCTGTGTGAGCTGAAGAAAAGTTTTTAATTAAAAACATATAAATATAAACTGTTTCATATACATATAACACAAATCAACATACATATCATTATACACACACACACATATATATATATATTCGCTGACCTGTAAATTGTTATTTTCTTTGCTATTTAACAGGACTTTGACTACATCTTCATAGTTCTCCTCACAGCCAGATGTAGAGGTGTTTCGCCCCTTGAGTCCTGCTTATTAACATTTGCTCCACTGGAGACTAAGAAGGCCACAACATCAGTTTTGTGGCTGAAAGGAAGAAAAACAAACATAAAACATCACATTCACTTAATAATTACATCAAATATACACTCGTGTTCCATTAAATGCATAAAAACCTATGTATACTACAGCCTCGTGTGTGTATATATATATATATATGTGCAAATATGTATTATGTAAAGGCAAACCTACACAAATGTGCCCCAGGCGAATGTTTCCTTGTAACTTCTAGAAAAATGGATGTTTTTCAATGAAATTTCTTTCACAAATATCCTTCAGATGGCAAATATTCCAATTATATCGGAATTTGTTGTGAGAAAAACCTTTTCGGTGGGTGGAGAGAGAAATTTAGGAAAGTTCACCCGAGTCGGCTTTCTTTCCAAAAAAATAGATATTTTCAAATGAAATTTTCAATAAAACCGTTTCGGATGGTGAAGATGTCGATTATATCGGAATTTAATATGAAGAAAATTATAAAAATTGGTGGATTCGCACAGATATACACTGACACAAAACAGAAAATAAAAAGATGAACTTTGGGAAAATAACCGTGATGTGTGTCAGTATGTATGTGTGCGAAACCATCAAATTTTTAAAGTTTTTTCATGTTAAATTCCGATATAATCCTAATCTACACCATTTGAAAGGGATTTGTAGAAATTTTCACAGAAACAAAATATCCACTTTTCTGAAAGTTATAGAAAAACAAAACGGATTTGGGTGAATTTTGAGAAAGTCAACTCCTCAACGTTTGAAAATTTGTTTTTACAACAATTTCCGATATAATTGGAATCTTCATCATCTGAAGCATTTTTGTCAAAGAAATTTCATTAAAAAATATCAATTTGTCTCAAAGTTATAAGGAAACAAATTCGTCGTGGGACCCAGTTGTGTAGGTATGCCTATACATATGCACGCATATATATATTTATAGGATCTCGAGTATCGAGTACCAACGTCTGGCTAGCGCGCACGCGCGAATCCGCGTGTGCGCAACCGGGACCACTCTGCGATAATGTCAAAGTCAATAATATTATACAGGTGTATATGTGTATATATATATATATATATTTATATATATATATGCATGTATGTGTATGTATGTATATATATATGTATGTATATAGAGAGACAGACAGACAGAAATATGAGCCATGAAATACGTATAATCGTTAATACACAGTAGACAAATGTGTACGTGTGTGTGTATACTCATATTAATAGGTGAGGGTATAAAGTATAAATATTCTTATCCCAGCGAGTGTACAATAGAAAACAAGGATTAAGTACCGTTGTTAGTATCTACATATTTGGTATGCATTGAAAAATGTATTGTAATCCTTTTGCGAAAGATGGAATGTCTGAAAATTATAGACAAACTAATTGATAGCAGATTTCTCATCAATCTAAAAAAACAACAACAACAGCAGCACGTCGTAATTGGCGGGAAAACTACGTCTGCAAATGTAATGTTGTCATAGCAACAGACTATGCAAGAGAAAGTTTGTTGTTAGGGGCAACGAGGCGTATTTTTACCGCCAAAAGAAACAGTTAAGTATGGCGGTCATATAACACACATAAATGAATATATAAACACACAAATATTTATTATATATATGTGTGTGTATACATATATATATTTATATATATATATGTGTGTGTGTGTGTGTGTGTATATAAGTTAAACTCCAGTGTTTGACTCGAGCAAAAAAAAATTGTGCAATAGGTGTAAAATAAAATACACTCTGGCGAACGAGGGGCGGTGGAGACGACTCGAAAATTCACACGATCAATCTCACAGGATCCGAAAACTACATGTTGTTTTATACCTGTTACACTTTTTGTTTTCATTTTTGGGACCGGTTGTCGAGTGGGGTTACCGGATCGTGTGAATCATCCGAGTCCGCACCCCAGATATACACTGACACAAAACAGAAAATAAAAAGATGAACTTTGGGAAAATAACCGTGATGTGTGACAGTATGTATGTGTGCGAAACCATCAAATTTTTAAAGTTTTTTCATGTTAAATTCCGATATAATCCTAATCTACACCATTTGAAAGGTGTATTAGGTGGAAAAAATATTAGGTGGAAAAAATCAACAGCATAATATAGTGAAATAGCAACATAATAACAATAACAACAATAATAATACAGTACAATGCAAAACATTATAGATCAGCAAATACATATAAAATGAAAAATATTGATTGACATCAGCAAAATCCAGAAGTGTACATGCATATAAAGGCATACAAGTCAGACTTTTGACGGTGATATATATTAAGTGGTAAGTTTAGAAATGATTTAAGATTGAAAGCTCAATAGGATTGACTGGAACATTTGAATTTCAATTGTCTCCGTTACGGTTGGTTTATTAAGATACACTTACATACATACACACGTATATATGCGCTTATACATATATACATAGATAAACCAAAAAGACAGAAAATACAAGCTTACATACACACATACATACATAACTACGTACGTATAGATCAGCAGGTCTTTTGTTAGCGGCTCTCCAGCCATCTATTTAAAACTGTATACAGCTATGGTACGACCACACTTGGAATTCGCATCATCAGTTTGGAATCCCTATCTTGCTCAGAACATTGACCTCCTGGAATCTGTCCAGAGACGTGCAACCAAACGCATACCCTCCATCAGACACCTACCATATTCTGAGCGCCTTGTTTCCCTGGGCATGATTCACTGAAGCTCCGCGTCTGGCGACGGACTTGGTAAACACCCACAAAGTTATCAACCACCTCACCAACAACAACACTGAACACCTTTTTGATCTCCATGTGTCTAACACACGTGGACATGCCTACAAAGTAAGAAAACAACACACGCTCCCATGACTTTCGGAAACATTTTTTCACGCTCAGAGTTGCTGAAGCATGGAATAAACTGCCTGCATCAATTGTTGACTGCCATGACACTGCATCATTTAAGGCCCTCATGCTTTCCGAAATCCACCGAAACTACACCTGATTATATATACACTTTAGATGAGTTGTAGTGCACCTGAGCACTGTACACAATTATTATTATTATTATTATTATTATTATTATTATATATATATATATATATATAAACAAATACATATACCCGAAAACAACCATGCACACATATATGTGTATATATATACATACACATACATACTGTTAACTAAAATAGTATTAAGAATCATTAAAATTAAGATAATATTAATTGTTAATACAACGAAAGGGGTTGGAAGGGTAATTCGTAATATACAAAAAAGAGGGGCCTAAAAGGGTAGAAAAAGGTAAGGGTTAATAAAAGGCAAAGGTTGGGAAATATTGAGATAAAATTTATAAGAAGAGTATAAACTCAAAACCCAGATTTACCATAACCAGTGTAAAGAAGATGTAGGTTATTTGCATAAGATACATAATTAAAAATTACACCACATATTCCGTAAACAATCAGAAGACTAGGAAACCGTCCAGATATCAACACTTGTAAATTTTATCTGAATATTTTCCAACAGTAATCAGACACAAGAACAGGAGTAAAGAGGGGGGACAATTTATTAAATGAACCCCTGGATATTACTGGTACAGATTTTGAGCCCAGGAGTTGAACTTGGAACACAAACGGATCAAAGTAAGGGGATGATTCTGCATTTAGCCCAAGGCCAGAGGAAAGAGGAAAATTACAAGAGAAGGGGGGTGAGGTGTTTTACATGGAATGAAAGGAAGAAGGGAGAGGATTTGAACCTGTAACGTTGAGGTAACGAAGGATGAGATGAAGTAAAGAATCCAGTCAGGTAACAACAACAACAACAACAATAATTATGATGATTAATTAATGAAGTTAGATTACAGTGTCATTAGAGTGTGTGAGAGAGAGAGAGAGAGGGGTGAAGCATGATGCCCCATGGTGGGATTATGACATGAATGACTCGAAACAAGAAAACAAACATTAAAGAAACAGATTGGGATAATCCAAATCCATTGGGGACTTACTTTTGAACTGCCAGATGGAGAGGGGTGTCACCCTCGAGGTTCACCTTATTGACATCGATGCCTTTCTGTTTCAGGAGAAAATCAACAACATCCTTGTGTCCACGAGTAGAGGCAATATGAAGAGGGGTGTCACCTTGCTTGGTCACAGCATTAACATCCGTGTCTTTATGTTGCAGGAGAAGTTCAACAACGTCCTTGCTTCCATATTGACAGGCAAGATGGAGAGCTGTCCAACGATCTTCCTCCACAGCTTTAACATCCGTGTCTTTATGTTGCAGGAGAAGTTCAACAACGTCCTTGCTTCTATAGCGACAGGCAAAATGGAGAGCTGTCCAACCTTCGTTCTGCACAGCATTAACATCCGTGTCTTTATGTTTCAGGAGAAGTTCAACAACGTCCTTGCTTCCATAGCGACAGGCAAGATGGAGAGCTGTCCAACCTTCGTTCTTCACAGCATTAACATCCGTGTCTTTATGTTTCAGGAGAAGTTCAACAACGTCCTTGCTTCTATAGCGACAGGCAAAATGGAGAGCTGTCCAACCTTTGTTCTCCACAGCATTAACATCCGTGTCTTTATGTTTCAGGAGAAGTTCAACAACGTCCTTGCTTCCATAGCGACAGGCAAGATGGAGAGCTGTCCAACGATCTTCCTCCACAGCTTTAACATCCGTGTCTTTATGTTTCAGGAGAAGTTCAACAACGTCCTTGCTTCCATATTGACAGGCAAAATGGAGAGCTGTCCAACCTTTGTTCTCCACAGCTTTAACATCCGTGTCTTTATGTTTCAGGAGAAGTTCAACAACGTCCTTGCTTCCATAGCGACAGGCAAAATGGAGAGCTGTCCAACCTTTGTTCTCCACAGCTTTAACATCCGTGTCTTTATGTTGCAGGAGAAGTTCAACAACGTCCTTGCTTCCATAGCGACAGGCAAGATGCAGAGCTGTCCAGCCCAATTTATTTTTCTGATTAACCTAAAAAAGATAAACAATAAAGACATTAAAGATGGTGTTTATTGGGAGAAGAAGGAAAAAAATGAAAAATGTCAGAAAAACAGAATCAGATTAATTTAAACAGGTAGAATGAAGGTGGGGGGAAAATAAATGAGATTTATAATGTATCTATACACACACACACATATGTGTATGCATATATATATATATATACACGCACGCACATACATATATACATAAATACCTATATATACATACGTATTTTATATCTTCACTGATCATTTGTTTATGCATTTTTGTGTATATATGCGTTTATGTGTGTGTATATTTGTGTATGTATGTACAGGTCTGTGTGAGCTGAAGAAAAGTTTTTAATTAAAAACATATAAATATAAACTGTTTCATATACATAAAACACAAACCAACATACATATCATTATACACACACACACATATATATATATATTCGCTGACCTGTAAATTGTTATTTTCTTTGCTATTTAACAGGACTTTGACTACATCTTCATATTTATTCATCACAGCCAGATGTAGAGGTGTTTCGCCCCCTGAGTCCTGCTTATTAACATTTGCTCCACTGGAGACTAAGAAGGCCACTGCATCAGTTTCGTGGCTGAAAGGAAGAAAAACAAACATGAAACATCACATTCACTTAATAATTACATCAAATATACACTCGTGTTCCATTAAATGCATAAAAACCTATGTATACTACAGCCTCGTGTGTGCATATATATATATATATATGCAAATATGTATGTATGTAGAGGTAAAACTACACAAATGTGCCCCAGACGAATGTTTCCTTGTAACTTCTAGAAAAATGGATGTTTTTCAATGAAATTTCTTTCACAAATATCATTCAGATGGCAAATATTCCAATTATATCGGAATTTGTTGTGAGAAAAACCTTTACGGTGGGTGGAGAGAGAAATTTAGGAAAGTTCACCCGAGTCGGCTTTCTTTCCAAAAAAATAGATATTTTCAAATGAAATTTTCAATAAAACCGTTTCGGATGGTGAAGATTTCGATTATATCGGAATTTAATATGAAGAAAATTATAAAAATTGGTGGATTCGCACAGATATACACTGACACAAAACAGAAAATAAAAAGATGAACTTTGGGAAAATAACCGTGATGTGTGTCAGTATGTATGTGTGCGAAACTATCAACTTTTTAAAGTTTTTTCATGTTAAATTCCGATATAATCCTAATCTACACCATTTGAAAGGGATTTGTAGAAATTTTCACAGAAACAAAATATCCACTTTTCTGAAAGTTATAGAAAAACAAAACGGATTTGGGTGAATTTTGAGAAAGTCAACTCCTCAACGTTTGAAAATTTGTTTTTACAACAATTTCCGATATAATTGGAATCTTCATCATCTGAAGCATTTTTGTCAAAGAAATTTCATTAAAAAATATCAATTTGTCTCAAAGTTATAAGGAAACAAATTCGTCGTGGGGCCCAGTTGTGTAGGTATGCCTATACATATGCACGCATATATATATTTATAGGATCTCGAGTATCGAGTACCTACGTCTGGCTAGCGCGCACGCGCGAATCCGCGTGTGCGCGACCGGGACCACTCTGCGATAATGTCAAAGTCAATAATATTATACAGGTGTATATGTGTGTATATATATATATATTTATATATATATATGCATGTATGTGTATGTATGTATATATATATGTATGTATATAGAGAGACAGACAGACAGAGAAATATGAGCCACTGAAAACGTATAATCGTTAATACACAGTAGACAAATGTGTACGTGTGTGTGTATACTCATATTAATAGGTGAGGGTATAAAGTATAAATATTTTTATCCCAGCGAGTGTACAATACAAAACAAGGATTAAGTACCGTTGTTAGTATCTACATATTTGGTATACATTGAAAAATGTATTGTAATCCTTTTGCGAAAGATGGAATGTCTGAAAATTATAGACAAACTAATTGATAGCAGATTTCTCATCAATCTAAAAAAAAACAACAACAACAGCAGCACGTCGTAATTGGCGGGAAAACTACGTCTGCAAATGTAATGTTGTCATAGCAACAGACTATGCAAGAGAAAGTTTGTTGTTAAGGGCAACGAGGCGTATTTTTACCGCCAAAAGAAACAGTTAAGTATGGCGGTCATATAACACACATAAATGAATATATAAACACACAAATATTTATTATATATATGTGTGTGTGTATACATATATATATTTATATATATATATATGTGTGTGTGTGTGTGTGTGTATATATGTTAAACTCCAGTGTTTGACTCGAGCAAAAAAAAATTGTGCAATAGATGTAAAATAAAATGTATTAAACGAATATGTAAAAAAAAATACACTCTGGCGAACGAGGGGCGGTGGAGACGACTCGGAAAATTCACACGATCAATCTCACAGGATCCGAAAACTACATGTTGTTTTATACCTGTTACACTTTTTGTTTTCATTTTTGGGACCGGTTGTCGAGTGGGGTTACCGGATCGTGTGAATCATCCGAGTCCGCACCCCACCCACCCGCCCTGTCACAAAAATTGAACAAAAGTAGAGTACCGGGTGTAAAATAATGTGTAAAAAACGAAAATGAAGAACAAAAAATTCGCCGACGAACGGGGAAGTGGTGAGATTTGAATTTTCCGAGTCGTCTCCCCACCTCCCGTTCGCCATATTTTTTTTTTTCATATTCGTTTACTACATGTTGTTTCACACCTATTGCACTATTTTTTTCCTTTTTTCTTTGCTTGGGCCAAACACTAGATTTTAACCTAATGTTTCCCTCCTCTGTCTTCTCCATCTGAAGGAGCCATGTCCCTCTTCTAATGCAAGACACCTTTCTCTCCAGCAATATTAGCTCCCCCACCTCACCACCTCAACCAGTCGAGAGGTCTTTGTCTCGCAATTAACTGGTGACCTCACTGGTTTGGATGGCATGTAAAAGGCATCCAGTACACTCTGCAAAGTGGTTGGTGTTAGGAAGGTCGTCCAGCCATAGAAACCAAACCTAAGCAGACAGTAGTGTTTGGTGTGGTCTTCTGACTTGTCTGTTCCTATCAAACCCTCCTACCCATGCCAGCATGGAAAAGGAACATTCGATGACGATGATGGTGTGTGTGTGTTTGTGTGTTTGTGCAAAATTCTGGAACAATTTGTGACTGCAGAAGCTATAGAAACTAACAAGAACTTCAAAACATGTTTTATTGTCCAGAGATGACCTTATGAAGCACAATTCAAAATATAATAGATCTCAAAATGTGTTGAGTGAGTTGCAGATGGAGGTGAGAAATAATTTCTGTAAGAAATTTACAGATTATTTACTGTCAAAACAAGCTAGAGAATCTTTCTTGTTGCTTTAGATCTCAAATAACATTTTCTTTGGAGAAAAATTGATCGATCTCCCCATAATCAATATGAAGAGAAGGCACTGAATCAGAATGGGTCAATCTTAAGAACTGTTGGCTCTCAAAGAATATCTCCATACTTTGTTATATATATACTGATATGTATGCATGTATGTATAGGATGACTCACGAGTCATCTTCGTAGTCATAAAGCGAGACAGATGAGTGACAACCTGGCCACTGGTGGTGGTGTAACGCACCATACTAATCATATCTGTTTTGACAAAAAATAATGAAAAAGATTTTTGTGATTCAATGAAGATGATTCATGGAGAAAATGAGAAAAAGATGTTATTTGGCTACTACTACCATGTTGTTATCGTGTCACACTGCCTCTATTATGGTATCTTTGGATATTCAAATAGTCTGGAATTGCAAAAAATTTCAAAACAAAAGCAGATCTGAAGATTTTAATTAATTCAAGCCTTACCTTTCCACAGCATAATGCAATGCTGTATTCTTGCCTTCGTCACTGATGTCTATATTGGCTCCAGATTCTATCAAGAAGGCTATTAGACTTGTGCTGCCCTGTTCACAAGCCGCCATTAAGAAAGTTTTACTGTCTGAACCTTTTTGGTTGACCTGAAGAGAAGAAAGAGAAGATATATAAAATATATCAAAGGAGAGAGAGAGATAGAGAGAGAGAGGAGGGAAGAATAGAGAGAGAGAGAGAGAGAGAGAAGAGAAGAGAGAGTAAAGAAGATGCTGGAGTGAAAGAAAGGGATATGAAAGACGAAGAAAGAAAGATACACACACACACACACACACCAGTGTGCAACATGAAATAGAATGTCTTGCTGAAGAATACAACACACAGCCCAGACTGGGAATCAAACTCACTATCTCCTGATTGTGAACCTGTTGCCCTAACCATTGAGTCATGCGCCTTCATATACATATACACACATACACACACCCATGTATGTATGTATGTATGTAAGGGTGGAGGAACTCTTGAGAGTCAACAGCCTTCCAATAAATGTCTTAAGGCTGTATCATGCACGGGAACATAGAAATAATTGGACTGAATACCCGATCGCGCGGTTAAACCATTGGGAGTGAAGGACTCCTAGCCTTTGTTAGGGCATCCTTCTAGGCGAAGGTAACTCAGGTAACTGGGATAACTCCGGCATAAAACCTGCAGCTCAGTGGTTGCCGATGATGTTGACTTGTTCTTCTTTTCGGATTATGGCTGCTGTTGCTTAGTGAGTGGGATTGACTCAGTGCACAGCCTTTCCTCACTTTTACTATATCCATACTTTGTTATATATATGCTGATATGTATACATGTATGTATGTATAGGATGACTCACGCGTCATCTTCATAGTCATAAAGCGAGACAGATGAGTGACCACCTGGCCACTGGTGGTGGTGTAACACACCATACTAATCATATCTGTCGGGCATGTGGAAGAGAGTGTAATTCGGCAGGAGGACTTAAACGACATGCAAAGGTACATGAAGCCCAGTTACAACTACAGCCGGCTATTACCAGTAAAGGTCTTAGTTGCCAATTTTGTACAAGACATTGTAGATCTTTAGCTGGGTTAAAAAGTCACATTCGATCACAGCATCAATAACAGTTAAGTTTCGTGCAATGGCCATACTCGATAACAAGGGGGCAGCCATCATGTATAGGTTACATCTCCAATCTGGTATGCTCATTTTGTCCAGAATGCCAATCTACTGGAAGCTGTCCACAGATGTACAACCACACAAATAGCCTCTCTCAATCACTTATTATTCCTTAAAAGTATTGCTTCTCCATGCATCAACACAGAATTTTGTCATTTCTAGCAACTCACTTGATCCCACAAGATTATCCCTCATCTTCCAATAACAAATTTGACCACTTCTGGAATTTAATATCTTTACCACTCTGAGACATGCTTATAAAGTAAAAAAAAAACACCCATCCCAGTTTCCATGATATCAGAAACAATATTTTTATGCTCAGAATTGTCAAGGCATGGAATAAACTATCTACGTTGGTTGTTAGCTGTATCCTTCAAAAACACCACACTTTCTGTAATTCAGAAACACTACATCTGAGGTTCCTATGAACCCTTTCCTTTTTGTGGTTCTTTTACTGCTCCCTTTTCTGTCTTTTAGTGTTCTATCCCGTGAACGATGGCATGCACTTTAGATGGTCATTAGTGTCTTTCTTTACATGACTTGTGCTTCCTGTCCTTTCATAGAAGTGGACAGAGCAATATCGAAGGAAATCAGTTCAAATATACCGTTTCATGGTAGATGGAAGAGTCTTTCTTATGAAACATAAGATGTCTGTCTTAGGGAAAAAAAATCAGTTGAGAAAATCTACCAGTTTATTACTGGTATGTATGATATCAATTATGAATTGAAGAGAATACTGACAAGATTTCAAATGTGGTATCTGATAGGAGACACACAGGTAAATAAGAGAAACCATCTACACAAAGCAACTGTAGGGATTAGGCAATAAGATGGTGTATAAAGTAACTGAACAGGGGAAGAGCTATAAAGGGTCAAAACCTCAGAAATAATTGTGTAGATTCTAAATATATCAGACTGGATTTTAGTTTAGTATTCCCTGGTAAAGCTCATGAAATTCTACACTGTGTTATCACTGATGCCTGGCATAGTAGCACTTTCATTTAATGCTATAATGATGAAAGAGATTTAAGAAATGGTGAGAGAAGAACAGGATGTTTGAAATGAAGCATGGATCTTCAGATGTCATATGTCTGGTGAAACAGCAACATGAGATCTTGGAAAAGAATGAAAGCAAATCTACAAGAAAGGTGTAGAGCACAGGTAAATCAAGGTGAAAAAAGCTTAGAAAGACTGTTTAGTTCATGCATAAGCTCAAGGAAAAGATTGAAAATCTATTTATGTTAGTCACTGAATCTATTACAAAGTAACTACTTGTAATTAGACATCTGTGACATCTTTGGAACGATACCAACCACAGCTAAATATGTGCAACTATGGAAAAGGAGGAGACACAAATGAAAAGAAACAATGGAGAAAATAAGAAATATTCTGAAAGTAGGGATCAGAATTTTGAGCCTAAATGAGGCAGCAGCGGTGTCAGGGCTTACATTAGTTTGTAGCCATACAATATGTAAGAAGGTGTGAGTGGTTCATACACAACTGTATTACACCTGTACAAACAACACTATCGACTTCTCCTTGAGGAAAACACCTACCCTCACTAAACTGGCAGACATTCACCCACCATTGAAATACATGTATGATGGTCATCAAGAAAATAAAGGATGTTTTTTCTGCATTTCACCATTTGTCAGCTGTCTTCCCTCCCAAATTAAAGCCTCATTTTCTGGTCTCTTACCAAGAGTATCTCTATAGATTTTACAGAATCATTCCACCCACCACTCCCTAACCATGATGGTTCTCTGATCCAAACTCAACTACACATTGAGTTTCATATATTTGTATGACCATAGCCTGGTCCTTATAAAATTTTCCACAACCCCTACCCAAGGGTAGCACTACTCTCTTAGAGAAGCCCTGTTTTATAATTCTTGCTGATAGTGTCCTATCTGCTGACTACCAGCCAGTCATTCTAACTTCCAATATTTCAATTATAAAGTAAAAAGTCATAAACAACCATCATCTTTGTCCCTTTGGGTATCTTTCTCTATTCAATGAGCCCCAGAACAGTTCCATAAAGCCGGTTCAAGCAGGGGTCTGATTCCTACGTGACTCCCCAGGGTTTTGGTTATGTTTGACAACTTCTGCAAAAGAAATACTGTAGCCCTTGACATCGGTAAAACCTTCAACTGTGTATGGCAAGAGAATTTCTTGACAAAGTCACCATTTATCTATTGGGTCCATCTGTCCCCCATCTCTTGGACTGAATATTTCCTGCCAGAATACTCCATTGCAGTGTGTGAGGATGGGTTTCTCTCTCACTCACATTCCATCAATTCTGGCATGCCTCATTGTCTGGTTGAATATTTATAAAAAGTGACAATGATGAGGATTAGAGGAAAGAGGTAAAGAAAGAAATGAAATATTATGGACAAATATATCTGGTTATTTAGGAACATTTAATATTGTGTATAAAATAATAAACAAACATTCAACATTGAAGAAGCAATATAAAGTAAACTTACTTGATCAGGATTTTCTTTGATAAGTCGTTTCACATCTTCAAAGTCTCCATTCTGAATCTTGCTTATAATCTTATTTACATCCATGTCTTTTGAATAAAAAGGAAAGTAAGATAATTTTTAAAAACTTATAAAATGAGGTAAAGAGCAATTTAAAGAAGACGGAACAGCTCATTTGTGAAATTAACATGCAAATGGCTGAGTACACCAAAGACGCGTGTATCCCTAATGTTGTTTTGAGGGAGATTCAGCATGACACAGAGTGTGACAAGGCTGACCCTTTGAAATACAGACACAACTCATTTTCACTGAGTAGACTGGAGCAACGTGAAATAAAGGTTCTTGCTCAAGGAATCCTCCTACTCATTCCCCACCCCACCAACCCACCAACTCTCTGCGCATGAGTGGCTGGGGAAGCAAGCATATTAATGTGTTAATGCGTATCCGCAGGTTTGTATGTAATTGGACGCATCTATCAATGGTGCTACCACAAACCCCAGTTTTGCTTGATTATTGCACCCAGAATCTCTTACTGGTCACCTGATATGTTATCTACTTACCCGC
>NW_021834542.1:32500-35000 GCF_006345805.1 Octopus sinensis
AAGGGAGGCAGATAAAATCTGCCTTTTATAATAAGACTAGCAGTATCGCCCGGCGTTGCTCGGGTTTGTAAGGGAAATAATTATATAAGCATTTTTAGAGATGTAAAGTATTATAGCCATCTCAATATGGCTAACCACAAAGGGGGAGGGGTGTTACTGTAGCTTTTTACGTTCTGAGATTTAATAATAAATTTTAGAGAGTTACTTACCTTATATAAGTCAAAAATGGATTAAAATGGGAAAAATTGATGGTAAATTTTTTTTAAATCGTAGACTCATCGTAGACGCGCGCTAATACCCAGACGGTCTCGATATGAATCACGACTATAAGATACCCGGTTTTGGTTAAACTGCACCGCAAAATGTGGGAGTAGTTAGGAATCTAAATCGTAGGAGACAGACACACAACCTCACTTTTATATATAAAGATTTCCTCTATTTACATAATATTGAGGTCTCTTTCTTTCTTTTGTTATCTTACTGTTTTTACCAATATACATATATATTATATAATATATATATATATATAGTTACAGAGATGTACTTGCATAGCAAGTAACTTGATCTGAGATCGTGTGCTGGAACGAAAACAGTTGCAGCGTTGAAGGTGTTTATAAGCCATTTAAGAAACACACAAAAACCGTTAGATTCACTTCAACATTTAAATTTAATTTGTCAAAATATTTTCATCGCTTTGAGACCGCGACCTGTTAGCACGATATTTTTGTCAGTGAACAGGTCGCGGTCTCAAAGCGACGAAAATATTTTGGCAAATTAAATTTAAATGTTGAAGTGAATGTAACGGTTTTTGTGTGTTTCTTAAATGGCTTACAAACACCTTCCACGTTGCAATATATATATACACACATATATATATATGTATGTATGTATGTATGTGTGTATATGTGTATGCATGTATGTGTGTGTGTGTGCGTGTCTGTGCTTGTGATTGTCCTCCACCACTGCTTGACAACGAATGTTGGTTTGTTTACATCCCTGTCACCTAGTGGTTTGACAAAGGAAACAGATAGAATAAGTACAATGCTTACAAAAATAAAACGAGTTGATTCATTAAACTACAATTCTTCAAGGCATTGCCCCAGCATGGCCACAGACCAATGGCTGGAAAAAGCAGAAGAATAAAAGAATACATTCTCTGCTTTGGTCTTATGTTCAAGGCATGAGAAAGCTTGAGTTTACATGAGAAGGCCTAACAGACCTGGTAGAAACAGCAGCCAAATCTCCCTCAAATCACACCTTACTGTCTTATGTATGTATATATATATGAGCCAATGAGTGGGACCTCTACATGGTAGCTAGACCTGGTAGAAATAGCAGCCAAATTTCCCCCAAATTACACCTTACTGTCTTATCTATGTATATATGTATGTATGAGCCTATGAGGGAGACCCCTACATGGCAGCTAGACCTGGTAGAAATAGCAGCCAAATTTCCCCCAAATCACACCTTACTGTCTTATCTATGTATATATGTAGGTATGAGCCTATGAGGGAGACCCCTACATGGCAGCTAGACCTGGTAGAAATAGCAGCCAAATTTCCCCCAAATCACACCTTACTGTCTTATCTATGTATATATGTATGTATGAGCCTATGAGGGAGACCCCTACATGGCAGCTAGACATGGTAGAAATAGCAGCCAAATCTCCCTCAAATCACACCTTACTGTCTTATCTTTCTGCTACTTGGAGATAGGTGTTATACTCGTAGTAAAAAACTTTCCTGTCACACACTCACGCACACGCACACACACACACGCACGCACCCTCACACACACCACACACACACGCGCACACCCACACACACCCACTCACACACACGCACGTTAGCTTACAATTTTATTTATATATTTGCGTGTCTGTGTGGAAAGAGGAAGTGGGAGGGAGAGTGAAAGAATCACTCACTACAGTAAGTCAATTACTTTCATTTTATTCGTTGCCCACTGTGTGTGTGCGTTTGCGTGTGCTGTAAACCAGACTAAGAAAAGCATTTGACACACACACCAGAATGTGAGTTTTCTGTAAATTTTGCTTAATTGGAGTTTAAATTTTAAAAACTGGACCTGGCATGACGCGATGCATTGTACTGTTAAAAATGCAAGGTAAATTGTAATTGAAGAAATCCTATATTGTAGATTTGTATAACTCCCAAAGGGAGGCAGATAAAATCTGCCTTTTATAATAAGACTAGCAGTATCGCCCGGCGTTGCTCGGGTTTGTAAGGGAAATAACTATATAAGCATTTTTAGAGAGTTATAGCCAAAAATTAGCAAAAAAATGCATTAAAAATTGAAAAAAAATTAAGGTAAATTTTTTTTTAAATCGTTGACACATCGTAGATATTTTTAGAGAGTTAATTCCCTTATATAAAAGCGAAGAAAATGCATTAAAATGGAAAAATATGATGGTAAATTTTTTTTAAATCGTAGACTCATCGTAGACGCACGCTAATACCCAGAAGGGCTCGATATGAATCACGAC
>NW_021834542.1:45000-46555 GCF_006345805.1 Octopus sinensis
TATATATATTATTATATATACCTATATATCTATAGATATGTATATATATATAATACCCACACATATAATACATCTATTATACATATATGTATATACATATATACAATATTGGCCTGCTTGCTAGCCGGCAGGGTTGCGTCATTTGAAGGCTAAAACAATGCGAACGCATTGTGACCAGCGATGTGGTACTACATCTGATGGACTGGTCGATCACGTGATAGTGATGGTGATAATACATATAGATACATAACATACAAACCACACACACATACACACACACACACAAACACACACACACATATTATATAAATTGATTAATGAATTATTCTTTGTTTACCGTGAACATGGAAAATTCAATACCGGTTTCCAGGGTAGCAACATTCACGAAGTAACAAGGATTTCGCGACCTATTCAAAGGTAGTAACTCCGGGTTAATGTGAAGTAATTTGTGTAGTATAAGTAAATAAATGGAGTTGAATGCAGATGTTATTCGAATTCTTTTATATTCGTCATATGTTTCAAAGACAACATTGGTTTTATTCCAAAGGAATAAACGGTGTAAAATAATGCAATAATCTCATCAAGAAAGAAAGAGAACCTATACATACATTTAAAGTATTCAACATACATACATATATATATATATATGTACGTATATATATATATAATATATCTATATACATATATATATATATATATATATATATATATATACATACATATATATAATATATCTATATATATTATATATATTGTATGTATGTATGTTGTTGGATGTAGCATGTATGTATATATATATAAATATATATATGTATACATATAATTAGGGGATATGTTAGCCTTGGAAGGGATAGAGTATTGAAGGAAATACTAATTCTACTATAGAAGTGTATGTATATATGTTATATATATATATATATTGTATATATATATATAATATATATAATATAAATATATATATATATATATATAATATATATATATATATATATAATATAGATAAGATTTATATATTTAATATATATATATATATATATATGTATATATAGAATATATATATATTATATATATATATATATAATATATATATATAATACACACACATATAACACATCTATTATACATATATGTATATACATATATACAATATTGGCCTGCTCGCTTAGCCGGCGGGGTGGCGTCATTCGAAGGCTAAAACAATGCGAACGCATTGTGACCAGCGATGTGTAACTACATCTGATGGACTGGTCGATCACGTGATGGTGATGGTGATATACAATATAGATACATAACATACAAACACACACACACATACACACACATATATATACATCGATGAATGAATTATTCTTTGTCTACGTTAACATGGAAAACTCAATAAACGGTTACCAGGGTAGCAACATTCACGCGAGTAACAAGGATGTAGCGATCTATTCAAAGGTAGAAACTCCGGGTTAATGTGCAGTAATTTGTGTAGTATAAGTAAATAAATGGAGTTGAATGCAGATGTTATTCGAATTCTTTTATATTCGACATATGTTTCAAAGACAACATT
>NW_021834543.1:0-12500 GCF_006345805.1 Octopus sinensis
TTTTGAATTCCTTTCTAAAATAGGTTGAAGTTAAACTACGACCAAAGTGAACAATGGCTTGTTGTAATTCTGGGGGACGGGGTCATACCACCATTCTCCTATTATCGGTTTCATAAAGACCGGTTACAACTCCTGTCTCTATTCAGTTGTGAAAAGGATAAAAAAATATATATATAAATTCGTAGGAATCCAAATCAATATATTTATTTAACATATTTAGTTATGAGAATTTCAATTTTTATTATAATCTTTATTTATTTTGATGTATTGGTCTTATTTTTTGATAGCTCAGGTTATATATATGTATATATATATTTACTTAAATTAATTCTTATATTTAATAGAGGTGTGATTCACTACGTATCACATGCATGGAGTTAGACTTTTTCAAATGGTGGAGGCACATTTCATTTTAAGGTTACTGCCTATGTTTATTACAATTTCTATCATTCATGGAGTGTTTATTTATATATAACTAGATAAAAGTTTATAAAGTTTATAAAAATATAGGTATACACACACACATACACACGCATATACACATATACATATCTGTATACACACACACGCATACATATTTCTTCTCCCTTATGAATATAATAAGTTCTCTAGTTCTCATTTATTTAATACAATTGTTAAATGATTTATTTTGATACATCCGCTACAAGTAAGGGCTTCCATGTGTATTCTATTTGATTAATATAGAATTATTAGTTCTAGATATTTAATTATACACATAATGCCTACTTAATTATATTTATTGGGAATTACTAGACGTAGATCTATTTCTATAATGTCTATTTAATTTTTTATTTATTTGAATTTATTAAACATATATTTAATCACATGTGGGCTATAAAAACCTCTTTCTCTTCTATTGTCGATTAATTTGTGCTTCAATGTAATGACCGAGAAAATTTACTTAACGCATAAGTCACACCTTTTGATGCAAGGCTATAAGATTTTGCCCTGCTAATTATTTCCCACTTCAGTGTTTATTCTTATTTTTGTACTTAATTTCCCATATATAAACTCCTAAAACTAGTGCTAACTTCTTTCCTCTTATCTTCAAAAGTGCGTTCATGGTTGGCTATCCTGCTTTACATATAATTTTCTGTGGAGCCTTTATAGTAGTAATCCTGCTCCTCTGATATTACTTTATTCCTACATATTATATTTATGCTGTTATTTCAGTCTGTAAGCAACTCTTTATCAATCAGGATGTGAACGAATATTTGTCAATCATTTACCCTGAAGAGAGTTATACCTTTTAAATGCATAATGCAATCTTAATTGCAAAATATGAATGAAGGTAAGAAATTGAAACGTACGTAAGCGATAAGAAATTGACAATTATATAAATAAATTGATTTTTTCTGTGTTCAAAATCTCCATTTCCCTTTATATAATATATATATATGTATGTATTATATATATATATATATATATATATATGCATATACCATATGCATATATAGTTTGTCTATCTGTACAGATACATCCATATGCATATATATATATATATATATATATATATATATATATAATATATATATAGATATATATACGTATACATGTAAGTATGTACATATACGTATGGATATATGCATATATATATGTTATTTATATTATTATATGACTGAATGCCACGCATTTTCTTCCAAGTAAGTTTTATCTCAATAATTCTGATGCGCACTCTATACAATCTTTTTACTCTTTCATTTTTCTCTCTTCTAATTCTTTTACCTCTTCTTCTCCCACTATTCTATACTATAACTCTGTCACTCTCTCTCCTTCACTCCTCCTCCCTTGCTCATGTGGCTGCAACGGGACGATCGGCCATCTTTCTTTCTTCTCCTAACTTGTGTTTCTTTCTTTCTCTCCGTTGTACCTGGAACAAGCAAGACGTGTTGTTGTCTGTCTCCTGTCGAAGCTTCATTTACGCGTTCACCATCACAACCTCGTTTAGGCTTAACAGCCGTTCCTGTTTGTTTTCACTGTCTTGTTTATGTTACCAATTTTGACCCTCCGCAAAATCCCACATTTTATTTAAGTTGCTTTGCAGAAGCAACTGTTTTATCGAAAGTTTACATTGCTGTTAAATGCTCGAAATACGAGAGTGGAAAAACAGCCAACAACTGATGAAGGGTCGTTCTTTATGTTGTTTGTCTTGTTTTCCATTTTACGTTGTTCGAATAAATAGTTCATATTTCATGTACTTGTACTTCGTCTTTTTTTGTACGTTTCATGACGTCCTGTGCCCACATTTGCATATATATATATAAATAAATATATATATATATATATATATATATATATATATATATATATATATATATATATATATATATATATAGATAGATAGATAGATATATATATATATGTATGTATGTATGTATATATATGTATAATATTAGGTAATAATAATAATAATAATAATAATAATCCATGGTTGGAATTTGTAAATATTTTAATGCATTGTTATGCGCGTTTCCACAAATACCAGGTCTCTTACGACTATAGCCTGTATTCGCTGCAGCTGCATAAAACCGCTGTTGCAAGTTAGTATCATTAGGATGTGGTCGACATAATAAAATAGGAGCTTTAATATGCGAACTAAAAGACGTTTTCCGTAAACGAACTTAAAGTGTATGTATGTATGCATGCATGTATGTATGTATGTATGTATGTATGTATGTATGTATGTATGTATGTATGTATGTATGTATGTATGTATGTATGTATGTGTGTATGCATGTATGTATGTATGCATGTATGCATGTATGTATGTATGCATGTATGCATTTATGTATGTATATATAATAATATATATATATATATATATATACATATATATATATATGCACATATATATATATATACATACACATATATATATTGTATATATATGTCTATATTTATACATAGTTATATATACATTTGTGTGTATACATATATATATATATGTATATATATATATATATGTGTGTGTGTGTGTGTGTGTGTGTGTGTGTGTGTATGTTGTAATACATGTGTGCGTGTATGGAGAGAGAGATAAATTATATAGATAGATATAGATTGGTATACATAAATTTATACACATACTTATGAACATACACAAACATATACAAACGCACGCAAACACGTATGATTGTTGGCGCCTATATCTTGTCAATGTTTTTTGCAAGTTGTGAACACGAGTATACATGATATATTCAGCTAGACAATTATACTATCAGGCTTTGTCTTCGTTTTGTATTTTGCAATGAAGCATCAAGCTACAGTTATTAATGCATTCATATGATGAGTAAAGAGTGCGATTACAATGACGTTGGTTGTTTTATTTTTAGGTTGTGATGGCCAACATAAAAATAACGACGTTCTAATACTACATCCAACTACAAACTACTTGGTGACGCCTACAGTTAACTCTTTAAATATCGCATATTTAAACAAATGGCAACAAACTGCAACACACGCATGCGCGTACTCACTCACAAAGTACACACACACACATTTATGTATGTATGTATATATATATGTATAAATATATATTTATATATACTCTTTTACTCTTTTACTTGTTTCAGTCATTTGACTGCGGCCATGCTGGAACACCGCCTTTAATCGAGCAACTCGACCCCGGAACTTATTCTATTTTTGTAAGCCCAGTACTTATTCTATCGGTCTCTTTTGCCGAACCGCTAAGTAACGGGGACATAAACACACCAGCATTGGTTGTCAAGCAATGCTAGGGGGACAAACACAGACACACAAACACACACACGCATATTCATATATACATATATACGACGGGCTTCTTTCAGTTTCCGTCTACCAAATCCACTGACAAGGCTTTGGTCAGCCCGAGGCTATAGTAGAAGACACTTGCCCAAGGTGCCACGCAGTGGGACTGAACCCGGAACCATGTGGTTGGTAAACAAGCTACTTACCACACAGCCACTCCTGCATATATATACATATATAAATACACACACACACACACATATATATATACATATGTGCGTGAATGTATGTATGTGCGTTATTTGAAGCTGTAATTCACTGTAGTCGTTGCTCTGAGTTACGTCCGATAGATTATGAAATGACAGCAGTTTGATATGAGAATAATGACGGTAAATCCTTGCAGCTCAGTATTGAATACTTTTTTCCTCGCGTTTGCAAATTCAAATGTTTAAATTGAGCAATCAAACTCAGATTGCTCATAAGCTTAAATTGAGCAATCTGAAACAAACTTACACAGAACTCTGCTCTAAATATATATGAGTGTGTGCCCGAGATGGCGTATGGCATATTTAAAACCTAAGTCGAAGTTTATTTACAAAATGTATTACTGTTATTACTATCACTTACAAGAAAATAATAATGTCTTATAAAATAAAGATAATGGTATCATACAGAACGTAACCATAGAGAAAAATGGAGGCCTTTTGGTTTTTAAAAGAACTTCATTTCAAACACTACAAACTGAACTTAACTGACAACCCTCCATAGCGATAAATTAATCCCACCAAAATCATTTTTTGGCAAACTCATTTTAGGGCGAATCAACATCACCATTCAAATAATTAAGTTTAACATTTTAGACTAAGAGCACCTCACTCACAAATTGGTTTTTAAAATATTTAACACCAACTATTTATAATTTACTATATTTGGTATCATCCATCCTTTATTATAATCATTACTAAAAGGACTGTAACTAAAGGTAAATTCAAACATTCAGCGAATAGTGGGTCGATGAAAAGAAAACCACTGTATATCTGCTGTTGACTAGAATTCCCGAATGTGGCACGCCATCATTGGTGTTAGAAGAGACTAAAAAGATATGACAATAATATATTATGATTATCATAAGATTCAATGTCTGTTTCTGCATCGCAATTTTGTCGTAAACGATACATTATATCAGTAAAATATTTCAGTTAACTCTTAAACACAAATCTTTTAGGGTAAAATCACCTTTAATTCACTTCTTGGATTTGGAATCTTGAAGAATCAGAAAAATCATTGTTGCATGCTTTATCAGAATAGAAAACTGATTTTCAGTCATTTTTGAAATGTAGCCAATTAAATTTGGACGCCAATAATGTACGTGGTCTGATCAATAAGTATCCAGACTGTGCCCATTGTAACGAAGCTGAAGTACGGAAAGTAAAGCCCATATTGAACTTAAAACTCTGCTATGCGTGGACACTAAATTTTAACGTTTTAGCTCACTTCCGCTCTTTACAGCAGTGCTTGGAAGTAACGTGTGCAACGTGTGTTCGTCACATTGACCATGACAGTGAAAATTGAGCAAAGAATTTGCATCTACTTTGGCAAAACGCTTGACGATACCTTGCTCACAAGCCTATGCAAAGTTTCCAAAAATTTTCATCGTTCTCGACGCAATCAAGGATATCTTGTGCGACTGAAACCTGAGTGTACTTTCGGTCAGCTGAAAGCAGTTTTGCCACAAACTTGATAGACATGTGTCTCATACCCAAATCTTCAGTGATAATAGACTGAACTAGACCGTAACCAATCTGCACATCCTCTGATAACTCAGGGATGGTGATTCGACGATTCCCCTCACAGTTACACGCACTTCTGCGATGTTTTTCTTAGTTCTGCTGGTTGCAGGTCTCCTAGAACGTTCGTCAATATCGACATTTTTTCGGCCATCTTGGAAACGTCTGAACCACTCGTACACTTGGGTGCGGCTCATACACTCCCCTCCATACGCTTTCTGTAACTTTGGGTCGGCAAAGTCTGAGCAGGTATCGCCATGACAACTTTCACTGTCAGGGTCGATGAGACGATCACACGTTACTTCGAAGCACTGTTGTAAACAGCGGAAGTGAGCTAGGACGTTAAATCGTGGTGCACATGCACAACAGAGGTCAAGGTCAATCTGTTCCAAGCTGCTTTACTCTGTTTCCTTTAGCTTCGTTACTATGTCAACATTCCGGATACTTATTGATCAAACCTACATGCGTGTATGCGTGTGTGTGTGTGTGTTTGTGTTTGTGTTTGTTCCCATCACCGCTTGACGACTGGTGTTGGTGTGTTTATGTTCCCGTAACTTTACGGTTCGGCAATTATATTCGGCAGGAGTGGCTGTGTGGTAAGTAGCTTGTTTACCAACCACATGGTTCCGGGTTCAGTCCCACTGCGTGGCACCTTGAGCAAGTGTCTTCTGCTATAACCTCGGGCCGACCAATGCCTTGTGAGTGGATTTGGTAGACGGAAACTGAAAGAAGCCCGTCGTATATATGTATATATATATGCGTGTGTGTGTTTGTGTGTCTGTGTTTGTCCCCCTAGCATTGCTTGACAACCGATGCTGGTGTGCTTATGTCCCCGTTACTTAGCGGTTCGGCAAAAGAGACCGATAGAATAAGTACTGGGCTTACAAAAAAGAATAAGTCCCGGGATCGAGTTGCTCGACTAAAGGCGGTGCTCCAGCATGGCCGCAGTCAAATGACTGAAACAAGTAAAAGAGTAAAAGAGAGAGTATATATATATATCGATAATAAATAAGTAAATAAACTGTCTTTGAAACGTAACACTCGCTTATACATACATGAATTTTCTACAGAGCCACGCACACACGTATGTATGTATATGTATTTGCGTGTTTGTGAATACAATATACGCATAAAACGAAAGAGGACTCAAAACTTGACAACGTAGAATAATATATTTATTTGAAGCTGAAGATTACATATGTACTTTATGACTCACCAGCGCTGGTTTTCTCAGGCTTATTACTTATATAGTTAAACCTAACACGTATTATCGCTTTTTATAATTGACTTTGAAGTTGCTATGATTAGTTAAAATTTATAATCATTAATTATAAATGTGTGTGAAAAATGAGAGGCTGGTAACAAAATATGTCTGTAAATGATTATAACTCTAGTTTTGAAAAATACAAATATAAAAGGTATGAAAAATAAAAAGAAAGAAAATCTAGCGATGAATTTAAGAAATATACAAAATTTAATCAAAATCATTAACACTATTGATGATGCTACAAATAAAAACGAAATGAAATATAATTCCTAAAATAGATTATTTACAAAATGTATTACTGTTATTACTATCACTTACAAGAAAATAATAATGTCTTATAAAATAAAGATAATGGTATCACACAGAACGTAACCATCGAGAAAAATGGCGGCCTTTTGGTTTTTTAAAAGAACTTCATTTCAAACACTACAAACTGAACTTAACTGACAACCCTCCATAGCGATAAATTAATCCCACCAAAACTCATTTTTTGGCAAACTCATTTCAGGGCGAATGAACATCACCATTCAAATAATTAAGTTTAACATTTTAGACTAAGAGCACTTCAGTCACAAATTGGTTTTTAAAATATTTAACACCAACTATTTATAATTTACTATATTTGGTATCATCCATCCTTTATTATAATCATTACTCTTGAAACAGTTTGAATTTGTAAAGTAACACTCTTCCATAGCAGAGAATGAAAACTATGATACTGTATGTTAGAAAGTATGTTATATTTTTTTAACAACAAAATCCAAATAAAAACAAATTATTCTTAAATTCTAATGTCAGCATTGGAGTAATAATCGTTAGCTTATTTAAAAGTTTTTAACGAACAACAGCAAAAAATGACTAAGCCTGAAAACTATCAGTAAGTAATTCTAAAGAAGTAATTCTAAAATACGAAGTTTTTATCGAAAGTAATGCAAAAGTGGGAAAACCCTTTTTTATAAACTAACTAGCAGTATCGCCCGGCGTTGCTCGGGTTTGTACGAGAAATAACTATATAACCATTTTTAGAGATGTAAAGTATAATAGCCATCTCAATATGGCTAACCACAAAGGGGGGGGGGTTACTGTAGATTTTTACGTTCTGAGATTTAATAATACATTTTTAGAGAGTTACTTCCCTTATATATGCCAAAAATGCATTAAAAATACGGAAAAATTGATGGTAATTTTTTTTTAATCGTAGACTCATCGTAGGCGCGCGCTAATACCCAGAAGGGCTCGATATGAATCACGACTATAAGATACCCGGTTTTGGTTAAACTGCACCGCAAAATGTGGGAGTAGTTAGGAATCTAAATCGTAGGAGACAGATAGCACACAACCTCACTTTTATATATAAAGATATAAGTCGTTCAAACGCTTCCACTATAGTAATTCACTCTTCTTTCAGTTTTTCTGTTTTGCAAGCAAATAAAGTCGTTGAGTTCTTGACGAAGGCAGGCTGACCGAGATCTTCAGAAGGTTACCCTTTGTCTAAGGTGATGATACCATTGACAAGAATAATGCGTAGAAATATATGAAGATGTGCAAAGGATGAAAACAGCATCGAAGACAAACCCCGCAGTGTGAGACCACCAATTGCAACTACTGACACGCATCGCCAGCAAGTGGATAAATTGATTTGTGGGAACAGACTGCAGTTGCAATACACTATAGGAGATTTTGGGTGAAAACTTTGGTTATCAGAAAGTGTCCACAAAGTTGGTACTTTGACAGGTGACTGGGCCTACTTCCTCCATTCTGTCCTTGATAGGGCAGATGATAGTTGGCATTGTCTCGATAAATACCTATTTCTTTATTGCCCACAAGGGACTAAACATAGAGGGGACAAACAAGGACAGACATAGGTATTAAGTCGATTACATCAACCCCAGTGCGTAACTGGTACTTAATTTATCGACCCCGAAAGGATGAAAGGCAAAGTCGACCTCGGCGGAATTTGAACTCAGAACGTAACGGCAGACGAAATAGGGCTACGCATTTCGCCCGGCGTGCTAACGTTTCTACCAGCTCTCGTCTCGGTAAATACCGATGGATGTCTTCACCAATTCCGATTTTTATCTCAAAATTTTAGGATAGGATTTTATATTTCTCAAAGAGATAAATATCGGAACTTCTGGATTTTTGTAGGGTCTTCTATCAATATTCATCGGGGAAATACCTACTACCAATTGGCTAAAATGACTTTATTTCCCACAGAATAGGTGTCCTTAGCCTGAAAGATAACCCCACTTTGAAAAAATATATATTACAAAACCTAAAAGTTCCTTTCTTTTGTATATTTTACATATATGGAACTGTAGACAAGATATCACGTATTTTCGCTTGTGAATAAATGAATACATTCCTTGTATTACGAACCCAAATTCATGCTATTACTGTCTCTGAAGTCTTTTGTTTACTAAATTTTTGCTTTAATTATGAAAATGTTCTCTGCACTTTTTGTATACGTCTAAGCCTCATTTATGGTTGGAGTCAATATAGAACAACCTTTATACTATGTCACCTAATGAGCCATAAACACATGGCCACATCCGTCACCCTTCTAGAGATAAAAAAGAAACGGATTGCCACGTCAGTTCCTGAAGATTCTTGATCTTTGAAATTATCCTCACTTCGGCATCGGTTGCAATTGCCACGACGTATTTGCTTATTTTCTGTTAAAGCGAAGTGTGTGTCATTAAATCAAGAATTTATTTTATATGTTATTTACTATAAACCTATTCGTCTTTGCCAACCAGCTTCTAGCCATTTAGTTATTTCTCTTGGCATGTTTTTTTATGATTTTGTAACTGTTTGTCAGGCAACTCAATAAAGTTATTCCACCAGTGGATATCCTCTCATTTTTGTTCCATAACACGCACTATATTTTCCGATGCAACATCTTTATTTAGAGTAGTATTTTGCAATTTGGTGGACGTTCGGCTGCTATTTCTGTTCAAAAGCCCGATTAGGAGCTCATGCATTGGCTCGTCATCAAATTATTTTCTTAGCTTGTAATTACAGTAGGACGACTATCACTTTTAATTTTGTAATGCCGTTGTGTTTGCGATGACACCAATACCGTCTCTGCGCAAAAGATGAGCAGGTTAAAAGCCAGTAGCCTATTCCGGGTACTAATACCTATTTCTTTACTACCCACAAGGGGCTAAACACAGAGAGGACAAACAAGGACAAACAAACGGATCAAGTCGATTAAATCGACCCCATTGCGTAACTGGTACTTAATTTATCGACCCCGAACGGATGAAAACAAAGTCGACCTCGGCGGAATTTGAACAGAGAACGTAACGGTAGACGAAATACAGGTACCCATTTCGCCCGGCGTGCTAATGTTTCTGCCAGCTCGCCGCCATATTCAATTCTGCTAAGACCCTCAAAAGACCAGGTAATGTGTTTAGCCGTGTGGTGTGTTAGGCCAGCCATTTAAATAAAACACACACACACACACACGAATTATCATACATAAAAAAATTCGAATTAAAGATTAAATTATTTAGAGAAACTGAGTTATGCCACGTTTCATGGCGTTAGAGACGATGTTCTGTATATTTAACGACGTTGTGTGATGTTAAAAAAATATTTAAGTGTTAAATGAGTGTGTTAGATAACATCAGGAAATATTAAACTATTGCAAAAATGAGGTTAGTTTGTGCTTATAGATATACTGGCATAACTAGTGAATGACACTATATGACCTTAGAAAATATTGAACTGTTCACTAAGTGACATTAAGCGACTTCAGGAAATGTTGCACATGACTATAAAAGTATTTTCTTTTGAATGCGTGACGTTATGAGACATTGGGTAATATGTGGACTATTAAGTGCCGTTAGAAGTGCCGAACGTCCCCAGACTGAATCTACAAATCGTTTTTTTTTTTATATCAGGATGCTGCTGTCGTTTTAGCTGATCGCAGATTGCTTGTGCATTGGGGAATGGCATGAATGTTATATAGTCTAATTTAATCCACCAATCGCCCGCTATAAAACTTTGACCTTTAGTCAATATATGAAAAACCCACATCGTGAGCGAAGTGCAGCCTATTTTATGTTCATTCTTGAAATATATTAGTTATTGGTTGATCAGTTGTCGTTTAATTACTGCAAGAAGACAGACGTAGCAGCAGGAGACAGTGGTTATTCCAATATAGTAAAACTGTTCTATTTCCAGCCTTGTAACTTGAGCTATCTTCAAATAATGTATTATTGTTAATCTTACTGGCTGTCTTTTCTTTTCTTTCTGTCGCCTTTCTTTGATAAAATATCCTGTAGTAAGATATGAATTTATCATTTTTTTAGTCGCTTCTATTTGATATACTAAGGTTTTACTGGAGTTTATTTCAGTTATAAAACGGGTGACATTTCTTTGGAAATAAATGATAGGAATGTGTTCAGAAATACGGATTAGTAGTCTAATGAGTGGATATTTATAACTCTCTCTCTCTCTCTCTCTCTCTCTCTCTCTCTCTCTCTCTCTCTCTCTCTCTCTCTCTCTCTCTTTCTCTCTTTTTTCTCCCTTGTCTGCATTGTGTATCGATGAGACTTTATATGTATAGCAATGGAATATGCGTGATTACATTTTGATTTTTATGTATGTATACACACACACACAAACACCTACATACACACACGCACACATATAATATAAGATTATACACACACACACCACACACACACACATATATATATATATATATACATGCATATATACCTACTTACTACATATACCATTGACCCTCGTTAGACGGGTTCCTTTAGCCCAGATAATGGATAAAAAGGATAACATCAGAATTAAGAAAATGACTGACAGATTCACTCGCTGCCATTTTGAGGCTTATTAACTTTATGGCGGCATATATGCTGAGCGTGCAATAATAATAAATTCGTCATAAATGTTAAGATTAGTCAATACTATGATCATGGATTATTATGAAATGCAGCAGTCATTCTGTGACAACTCTAAATACCTCGCAGCTAGCTGTACCATGATATAGAACCGGGTAAATGCTACGATAATGAGAACAAAAAATAATAATAATAAAGACAGAAGTTGAGTGTTATTTAACTTCCGCACGCTTTTAAAACCTTCTCAGTTGTGTCCTTTCTTCTTCTTAACTAGCTTTTAATTTTCCTTCTCTAAGGATTCATTCATCCATTTTCACCGTTTCTTATATATGGCATACACTTTCTCCTACGATTCCACTCCACCTCTAATAACCACTGCATTTTCGTGGTGAGAAGTTGTGTGTATAAATTCATTGGAAATTTGCTGAAACTGAATTTCTCTATTCTAATTCTGTTGTGGTATTATCAAGATAAAATCTGGCTGTAGTTTGTTTTCAAATCTAATAATATAAGCTGGAATGCCAGGATTAAGTCAGAGAAGACTAACCCAAAGTTTGTATGTTATTTTTTGAGTTATACTATATCTGACTTCATTCAGCAGAGTAGCATATTGCACATTGTGAAAACAACTGGATGGAAGCACTCCGTCGGTTACGACGACGAGGGTTCCGGTTGATCCGATCCTACGACCGCGAGACCGCTGCCCTAACCACTGGGCCATTGCGCCTCCACTATGAAAACAACTATCATACGCAACACCGCTCAACATGTATTCTCCTACATTTTTTATTAATATTCCAGCAATTAGGTAGCTTGTAGCTTCGTATTTTATAT
>NW_021834543.1:17500-37500 GCF_006345805.1 Octopus sinensis
GAAATTATTTATCAATGCACTCCACAGGTTGCAAGTCGTCTGAAAGTGTATTTATCTTATTCCTACATGTTCAAGGATCAGTGTATATATTTCCAATATCGTATATAGCATAACTAGAAATTATGCTATATTTGTTATGCCGCAATCTTTTGTGAACACCCACTCAAACTTCTATTTCCTCTTACCTGTTTTAGTAGTGCATATTTTTAAGTGAAATTTTTCAGAGATACGTCTTAGAGATGTGGAATGATAATTACATTTTATACTGAAAATGAAAAATTTTGTGCCTTTCTTTTTTTTATTTTATTTTATTTTATTTATTTTTTTTGTTTCTTAACCATTTGAAAAAAACTTACACAACTCACTTCTTATTTATAATCTGTATGAAGTTGAAAGTGTAGTGACGAAAAAATTTAGTCTAATCTTTATTTATAAAAGTGAGGTTGTGTGCTGTCTGTCTCCTACGATTTAGATTCCAAACTACTCCCACATTTTGCGGTGCAGTTTAACCAAAACCGGGTATCTTATAGTCGTGATTCATATCGAGCCCTTCTGGGTATTAGCGCGCGTCTACGATGAGTCTACGATTTTTAAAAAAAATTACCATCAATTTTTCCCATTTTTAATGCACTTTTGGCATATATAAGGGAAGTAGCTCTCTAAAAATTTATTATTAAATCTCAGAACGTAAAAAGCTACAGTAACACCCCACCCTTTGTGGTTAGCCATATTGAGATGGCTATTATACTTTACATCTCTAAAAATGCTTATATAGTTATTTCCCTTACAAATCCGAGCAACGCCGGGCGATACTGCTAGTATAATATAGATCGAAAGTACTCTGGATGATATTCTGCAATGTGTTGTGTTTCTCATATCAAACAAAATTATGTTGTACACTATTCACAAGAAAAGTGTTGACCGATTCGAAGAAGAGTACATTGCTATTCTTTCTGAAGAAACAAAAACAAACAAACTATATTTTAGGAAAACGAATTGTATCAACGTAATCTGCATTCTTTACAGTTTATCACTGCAAAGCTTATATAAAAATATAAATTCGTGGGAGGGGCATTTCTGCACTAATTATGAAATCATGTGAATTGCAGCTGAATTCTGTTTTTAAAAGGCTCGCCCCGAGAGTTGATTCCCTCGCATTCGGTACAATGTATTTATTTACTTTGGTAGTTTTGACTTTAAGAGTCCCTCCTAGCATGTGGCATTTAATATGATATAAATAAAAATATTCAAGAAAGAAAATTGATGGATTTTTCACTTATAAGGCTTTTAACGCTAACTATTTGATAAATTCTTATAGAGATTTTATCCTATTTTTAAATTATACACACACGCACGCGCGCGCATATATATATATATATATATATATATATATATATATATGGAAAAAGTCATGGTAGAAAATGCTAAAATAATTTTATAAAAGACATTTCAGTACCAGTTCAGTCATTGAGACTTTTTCAACTGCAAGTATAGAAAACAATTAAATTTGGGAAAAATTAAACGAAAAGTTTTTTTTAAAGAATATTTGCATAGTATTCAAATACAAGGGGCATTTTCCTTGTTTCTGCCTGTCTCTGTGTCTCTTGTTAACTCTTGTAGGTTCGAGGTCGTCGTGAATTCTTGGTAGAGAAGAAGAAGAAGAAGAAGAAGAAGAAGAAGAAGAAGAAGAAGAAGAAGAAGAGAAGAAGAAGAAGAAGAAGAAGAAGAAGAAGAAGAAAAAGAAGAAGAAGAAAAAGAAGAAGAAGAAGAAGAAGAAGAAGAAGAAGAAGAAGAAGAAGAAGAAGAAGAAGAAGAAGAGGAGGAGGAGGAGTAGACTGTGGGAGAAGACGAAGTAGTTAATCTCCAAGATGAATTTCAGCCCTTCTATCACGAATTCTTTTTGATGCGACGTGGGAGTTCGTTGGCGTAATTCTCTAGCCAGAAAAACAGTATTCAGTCAACACATCGACATTTGCGCCAATAACAAAAATCCAAGCTTCAGAATTTTTCTCCTCTAACATTTCAGGGACGATGCAACCTGTAGCCAACGAATTAGTAAAGAGACTCTCTTTATTACAAAATACAGACCCCTTTTAAACGCGTCTACAACAAACGACATATCCACTGCGACCTTAGTATAATACAAACACACACGCAAATATCAAAAATGATATATTCAACAGATACCCAAGAATCCATTTAAAAACAGCCCCAATCACTGCAATAATCCAAAACACGACACATTTAACATCCTGCTGCTATCATACCACATGCATTTCCTTATTATTCTCTCTTCTCTTACTCTTTCTTCTTCTTCGTCTTCTTCCTCTCCGCCACCTCCTTCCTTACTTTACTACTATTGATGTTTAGAATAACACCTACGCTAATATTATAAACAATACATTCAAAAGAGATGTCTCAAGAATTCAATCACTACAACCATACACAACAAGTCACTTTCAGGGCACTTGACCATTTAACATCCTACTACTATCATGGCACTCCCGCATTCTTCTTCTTCTCCTCCTCCTCCTCCTCCCCTTCTTGTTCTTCTTGTTCTTGTTCTTGTTCTTCTTGTTCTTCTTGTTCTTCTTGTTCTTCTTGTTCTTCTTGTTCTTGTTCTTCTTCTTCTTCTTCTTCTCTGCCAAAAATTCACAGCGACCTCAAACCCACAAGAGTTAACAAGAGAGACAGAGACAGGCATAAACAAGGAAAATACCCCTTGTATTTGAATACTATGCAAATATAATATTAAAAAACTTTTCTTTTAATTTTTCCCAAATTTAATTGTTTTCCACTTACAGCTGAAAAAGTCTCAATGACTGAAACCGGTACTGAAATGTGTTTTATGAAATTATTTTAGCATTTTCTACCTTGAAATTATTTTAGCATTTTTACTACCTTGAACTCGTGTGTTCCTTTTCAACCTTCTACACACACACACACACACACACACACATATATACATCGGGCTTCTTTCCGTCTACCAAATCCACTTACGAGGTTTTGGTCGGTCCGAAGCTATAGCAGAAGACACTTGCCTAAGGTGCCACGGAGTGGGACTGAATATGTGGTTGGGAAGTAAGCTTCTTACTACACAGACACGTCTGCGCCTGCAAAGAAATAGGTATTTATTTTACAGGTTATACTCCACAGATCATATTCTCACACCGAGACAAAATAGATGTTTATTTTAATGCTGTGCAAACTTGAAGGCAATACCGAGTATAAAACTGCATGCGATTCACTATATAACAGTCGTGGCACTCCTTCGGTCACAATGACGAGGGTTCCTGTTGAACAGCCTGCTCATGAAATTAACGTGCAAGTGGCTGAGCACTCCACAGACACGTTTACACTTAACGTAGTTCTCGGGGAGATTCAGCGTGACAAGTATGGCCCTTTGAAATAGAGGTACAACAGAAACAGGAAGAATAAGTGAGAGAAAGTTGTGGTGAAAAGTACAGCAGGATTCACCACAACCCCTGACTCGTGGAGCTTTAGGTGTTTTCGCTCAATAAACACTCACAACGCCCGGTGTTGGAATCGAAATCGTGATCCTACGACCGCGAGTCCACTGCCCTAACCACTGGGCCATTCCGCTTCCACTATATAATACTGTGTGGAAGCACTCCGTCGGTTACGACGATGAGGGTTCCGGTTGATCTGAATCAACGGAACAGCCTGCTCGTGAAATTAACGTGTAAGTGGCTGAGCACTCCACAGACACGTGCACCCTTAACATAGTTCTCGGGGATATTCAGTGTGACACAGAGAGTGACAAGGCCGGCCCTTTGAAATACAGGTAAGTTGTGAGAGAAAGTTGTGGTGAAAGAGTACAGCAGGGATCACCACCATCCCCTGCCGGAGCCTCGTGGAGCTTTTAGGTGTTTTCGCTCAATAAACACTCACAATGGCCGGTGTGGGAATCGAAATCGCGATCCTACGACCGCGAGTCCACTGCCCTAACAACTGGGCCATTCCGCTTCCACTATATAATACTAATGCGATACTGAATACAACATACAGATGTCTACAGCTATGGAATGACACTCAGCAAAGCTCGTGAGTGACTTTCTATATTATCACTCGACAGCATGTTGCGATTATCCATAAAGAAAATGCTAAAGATGAATCTGATCTTCCTTTCATAACAGAAACTCATTTAGTCTATTGTTTAGACCAGTTTATTTCTAGAATAATTACGATTTCCTTCGCATTAGCAACAAGGAAGCCTCTGGTTCGATTTCCTTAGTTTGTAGTAAGATATTTTTTTTATAGCGTATATATTTACTCTCGCTAGGATGTTAAAAATTTGAAGACAAGAAGAGTGTTTGTGAGTGCCTTTTTTGTGTATGCATTTGGCTTTGAGAGGCGAGTGAATATATTGACTCACAAACACATACACACACAAACACTGACACACACAAACACACACACATACATGCACACATTCACAAACCCGAAGGATGAGATTTAAGTACGTTGGCATTAAGCGCATCACTGCACCTTTGACAATATGCGAAGTGTTGACTCTTAATCAGGTTTTCTTTTCAATTGCATATCTCAATGTATGCCTACAGATGCCTACAAACTGATTGGAATGTTGGCCGAAATAGAACGATTGTATGAAGAGAATCATCTGAAAACAGAATTAATTGATTTGGAAGCTAAATAATCGTTTCAAACTTCACTAAATTTGTCGTGGGATTTCATATCTTACTGGGAAAACTGATATGGTATTTCCTTTGTAAGGCACATGGGAGCGAGTTGATACTAGAGAAGTAATGTGTTTCATTGATACTTCTAATCAAATTATATTAACTCTATTATAGCAAACCGAACTAACTAGCATCCCGTCGATGGCAAAAAACAAAACAAAACAAAAACAGAGAAGTAACAGACATATACATGAAAATGTCGAAATTACTTTTAATTTATATATTTTACCTCAGTCAATTTAAGTCTGTTAGGAGGAGTTAATTAATAGAAACAGTTAAGTGGAGAAGTGAATGATTTCTAGGCGCTGATAAAATGAGTACTACAAACTGGTCTAAAAGCAAATCAGTGTAAGTTACTTGCACTGCGTAAGTATGAAAAATGTGTTTTAGCAACTACTGTGAGTACTGTTGCAATGCGTATTGTAAAATGCGGTGTTGACAGTATTATTAGAAAAAAAAAAGGATGAGATTAAACGAGCTGGTGGATACAAACACACACACGCACACACTAAAAATTACGTTGACTGGGATTTTAAGTGATTCGTGACGGCATATTCCTTTGCTGGTTCAGTAAATCGGAAGAGATTTATATTTTGAATTTTGTATTACAAATATAATAAATCTGACTCTACTATCAATAGTGAGCTAAACACCCCCCCCCACCATCAGCAAATATACTTCTACTGTTATTTGTGAATTTGCTTTAAAATTATAATCTTAATTTCACAGTTATATACATGCAAATAAATACATATACGTGTGTGTGTTTGTGTTTGTGTGTGTGTGTGTGGTGTGTGTGTTTGTGTGTGTGTGTTTGTGTGTGTGTGTGTATGTATGTGTGTGTGCGTGTGTTTGTATGTATATAATTGTGAAACTGAAATCATAATACTGGTTTTAAACTTCGGCACAAGGCCAGCAAGCTGTGGGGGGAGGGGATAAGTCGACTATATCAGCCCTAGTACTCAGCTGATACTTATTTTATCGACCCCGAAAGGAAGAAAGGTAAAGTTGACTTCGGTGGAATTTGAACTCAGAACGTAAAGACGGACAAAATGCCACTATGCGTTCTGCTCGTCGAGCTAAACGATTCTGCTCGCTCTCCGCCTTACAATTGAGGTTATTATATCAAGGCAAATGTGTGTGTGTGTGTGTTGGGGGACGCGTGTATGTGTGAATATGTCTGTGCATGTGTGTGTGTGTGCGTGCGTGCATAAAGACTATTAACCGAAAAACCTAGAATTCGAACACAGCAAAGGCGGCTTTTGCATATTTGGCAGAATATAAGATTTAATTTTATGGAATGGAAGCACTCCGTCGGTCACGACGACGAGGGTTCCGGTTGATCCGATCAACGGAACAGCCTGCGCATGAAATTAACGTGTAAGTGGCTGAGCACTCCACAGACACGTGTACCCTCAACGTAGTTCTCGGGGATATTCAGCGTGACACAGAGAGTGACAAGGCCGGCCCTTTGAAATACAGGTACAACAGAAACAGGAAGTAAGAGTGAGAGAAAGTTGTGGTGAAAGAGTACAGCAGGGATCACCACATCTCCTGCCGGAGCCTCGTGGAGCTTTTAGGTGTTTTCGGTCAATAAACACTCACAACGCCCGGTCTGGGAATCGAAACCGCGATCCTATGACCGCGAGTCCGCTGCCCTAACCACTGGGCCATTGCGCCTCCACATTTAATTTTATATTACCAGGCAGAATGCAATATGTGTTCGGCTTCTTAAGGCTCTTACTTTGCAATATGCAAGTGTTGTATCTAGGGCAAGAGTTGCTATCTTTAATCCATTTAATACTTTGTTACCAGAGCTAAACAATAATTTCCGTAAGCACTTCAGAGCTTATATAGGTATTTAGATGTCATTGTGTTATGTATATGAATCTAAATGGGTTAAATTTCCAGCAGTAGAGAACTTCAAAGTGTCAAATTTCTAAAGTATTTTCAAATTCAGAGAGTTATCTGATTTGTGATCACTTAATGGTTTACAATGATCCAGTTTAACGTGGTTTTCATGAAACCATATCCAGCTTGATACGATTACAATAATTTCTCGCATAGTTATCTCTGTAAAATCTGTAATGATGCAAAGAGACTAGTTGCCTGTATACCGAAGGAAAATAATGGCTTTTGACTTAGACGCGGTCCAATTCTGGAATGAGTGTGTGGTGTGTGTATATACATACATATATATATATATATATATATATATATATATATAATATATATATATATATATATATATATATATGTGTGGTGTGTGTGTGTATACATATACATCTCTCTCTATATAAATGGAGTTTGTCTGTGCGGTTTCTGTGTGTCTGTTTCTTGTACCCTCACCCTGACCACGGCTTTCAACCGATTCTGATGAAACTTGATACACACATAGCCCAATGTCATAATTCAAAACTAACGCAGCGAAAATTTTGAAAAGTTCCCCCAGTTCTGAAAAAAATCGATAAATTCGACATGGGGTCGAGAATCAGAAACACAAACCGCAAACTGTCTAGGGGACGCAACTCCACTTTTTTTTACTCTCAAAAAAATTACCATAATTTTTTTCCATTTTTTGCTATTTTTTGGCTATAACTCTCTAAAAATGCTTTATAGTTATTCCCTTACAAACCTGAGCAACGCCGGGCGATATGCTAGTAATATATTATATATATATATATATATATATATATATATATATATATATATATATATTATATATATATATATATATATGTATATATATATATATATATGTATATATATATCATATGGCGGTGCCCCAGCATGGCCACAGCTCGTGAGCTGAAACTAGAATCAATCAATCATATATATAGGTGTGTGTGTGTGTAAATTACACATGCATATATGCATGCATGCGTATAAATATAAAGACCGAGAGGGCGAGGAAGAATGAGAGAGAGAGAGAGAGAGACGCGGGGGAACGGCATTGCAGATTAAATCTAGGTCAGTATATTACTGATATTTAATCGGATCTAAAGCAATAAATGGCAAATTTGACTTAGATGAAATTTGAATTTAGAGCTTAGCGATACAAAACCAACTGCGATTAGATATTTATTAAGTCACATGAGATGCGGTTTATTTTACAATTTACATATAGTCGCTATTAGTTATATATTATCAAACCACAAAACAGTATAGTTCAGGAATAACTGATGGTGAGAACATGCGAGGATCCTGCTTTTGCTTTGGATATTGGTGACGTAAGTGAAGGACAGATGGTTTCGGCCAGAATTGAAACTCATTGTGACGTTGCCAAGGACTTTGTATATGCTATGAGGGATATTTAGTTCATAATGTGTGTGTGTGTGTGTGTGTGCGTGCGCGTGTGTTTGTATGTATATAATTGTGAAACTGAAATCATAATATTGGTTTTTAAACTTCGGCACAAGGCCAGCAAGCTGTGGGGTGGGATAAGTCGACTATATCAGCCCTAGTACTCAGCTGATACTTATTTTATCGACCCCGAAAGGAAGCAAGGCAAAGTTGACTTTAGTTCGAAGTCATAAAAGATGAAAATTTTAATTGAATGTTATCGCACGATATCATCTACTGAAAATATAATTGCAAGTAACGTAGGCATGAAACCAAGGATTTTTGAAGCGAGAGAAGGAAGGGGAATTCATTAATTTTTAATGAAAAAGAAAGAAAAAAATCATGAGAGCGGTGAGATTAATAGAATTATTTCAATGAAAATCCAGAACAAATTTCAGCGCAGGTCATGAACTTATTTTACAGTGCAAACCATGAACTCCCCTTTAGTGAGAGGTATGCGCAAGTATTCACAAAACACAATCACACACATTCTCACACACATACTCACACACACACACAGATACATGCACAAAAAGAAACACAAACATACACACACACATACATCACGCAAAATCAAAATCAAATCAAATCAAATCAGATATCAGAAAACAGAACCAAAATCGAAGTCGATCAACATCAATGGAAATTGCAGCTGTGATACCAGTGCTGGTGACAAGTAAGCGAACCGTCCGATCGTGGCCGTTGTCAGCGCCGCCCCGACCGGCCTCCGTGCCGGTGGCACGTAAAAAGCACCATCCGTTCGTGGCCGTTGTCAGCCTCGCCTGGCCTCTGTGCTGGTGGCACGTAAAAAGCACCATCCGTCGGTGGCCGTTTGCCAGCCCCGCCTGGCACCTGTGCGGGTGGCACGTAAAAAGCACCCACTACACTCACGGAGTGGTTGGCGTTAGGAAGGGCATCCATCCGTAGAAACACTGCCAGATCAGACTGGGCCTGGTGCAGCCTTCTGGCTTCCCAGACCCCAGTTGAACCGTCCAACCCATGCTAGCATGGAAAACGAACGCTAAATGATAATGATGATGATGATGATGATGATATTCATACACGCATACAGACGGATAGGAGTATACTGCAGTGCTACAACTTTAGTAAACCGTTTCCATTAATTTCTGATATGAAGTATCAGTCACTAATATACCCGGAATGGAATGAAGTATAATCGTCACAATTTCAATATGACCTAACTTAAAATCTTGAACGTGTGTCGCCTGGAATGAAAAGATGTTTGTATTATATCGTATATGTTATGTTGTTTTCTTACTTTTGTGTTTATTTTTGGTGTTATTCTTTGTTGTGAAAAGCATTTCTATGTTGAGAAGATGTAAGAATATGTTCTGCGTAAATCGTGTTACTAAATTGAAAAAGTTGATGTAGACTATGCTCTGTGTGCAGTAGAGCTTTTTATTGGATTACATGTAAAACTGTAAACCCTGGTATGGCTTTTGTGTTTTAGTTCATGTTTCTTTTTTTATCATACCCAGCACACCGACAATATTTTCTCTCAGTAGTTTTTGTTTTAAAATTTTTGGTTGATGTTAGTGTTACTCAGTGTCATATATTTTCTCCAGATGTTTTTGCTGGATTTTTCACTTTTGTTTTAGACAACTTATTTTCACAAATAAGTTATTCTCAAATATCTTACTCTCACGTACCGTCTTCAACATTATACCACCGCTAAGATGATTTGTTTCAGTTTTTCTTTACAGATTGACTTCTCTTTCTTTTATATATATAATTTTTGAGACCATTCTCTCTTATTCCTGTCAAACCTCTCTTCTATTTCGCTATGTAAGATGTCCTTCCATTTTTTTCACAATTGTCCCTTGTATACCTTGAGTTCACTGTATTTTCGTTTAGTAAGCTTGTCTTAAGTGATCGTCTGTTCGTTTGGAACACGTTATCCCATGATACTTCTATAGCTACTCACAAATTAAGACCTTCACTTAAAAGAATTTCTTCGAAGTTCGTTATATCTAACTAAAAGTTTTGAACGAGCTTATTGACTCTTATTCTTCTTTCAACTAGGTACTTATTTTATCAAACCGTTTAACACTGGTGCTCTTCAATGAACTTAGTCAGAGAAAGGACAGTTCACAACATCCTATGGGTAGTAAGGGTATAGACACACATACACACACACACACAAATATATATATATATATATATATGAATAAAAAATGGAGTTAACGCGGGTTTAAACAAGTATTTTTACTTTCGACACATGTTTCGAAAATTCCACTGATACTATTCAAAAGAATAAATGGTATAAACAATGCAATCTTCTCTTCGGGAAAGTGAAAAAAACGAACCTCGTCAATACGACATTTTAGCAAAAAATGATGGATTTGTATAGCGATAGACAGAACGCTATTAATATTGTTTAAAAAAACGTTATATGATATAACGTCATAAGTAGCTAACAGAAAGAGTAGGGATATTAATAGTGAATGTTAAATATAAAGGAAATTAAAGTTTAAATTATATATAATGATAGAGACTACTTATATGCACTAAATGTATGTTTCTGCCAATGCTTACATCTGTATGCTCGTTCTATAACCGTGTTTACTAGAGTATTTTTAGAAAAAATAATGAAAAATAGCTCAGAATTGCAGAGAAGACAGAATTTCTTATATATATAAAGGAATAAAAAATGGGACAAGAACGCAAAACACGCAGACAGCTAGATGATACAAAAAAGGGACGAGAAAAAACACAGAAGTTTTTTTCCTCAGTCGAGTTCCAGATTATCTTTGCAATTTCGGATGGTTATACTCGAGATTGCTCCAATCTGGTCAGCTCCAAAGGAAAATCTAAGCTAAAAGCACTAGATGCCTTGGAAGAAAGCAGCGAATGTATACGAAAATAAGGACGAAAAAAGCCCCAGAGAAATGGTACACATATACAAATGCAAATAGCATGACATAACAACAGGTGTCTTTCGACTAAGGACGAATTAAATTAAACTGGCGTGTGTGGAAGTGAAGCCTTACGGCAGGGACATAACAAATGACAGGCATGGTGAGGAATATAGATGCTGCACGGCCAAGCCTGACCTTTTTTCTTGGTTCGACTACCATCCGTGCAACATCTGTATTCCTCACCATGCCTGTCATCTGTCATGTCCCTGCCGTAAGGCTTCACTACCACACACGCCAGCTTAATGTAATACATCGTTAGTCGAAAGACACCTGTTGTTATGTCCTGTTATTTGCATTTTATCTGTGTACCATTACTCCGTTTTTTTCCGTCCTTGTTTTCATATACATTCCCTGTTTAATTTAATTCGTCCTTAGTCGAAAGACACCTGTTGTTATGTCCTGTTATTTGCATTTGTATCTGTGTACCATTACTCCGTTTTTTTCCGTCCTTGTTCTCATATACATTCCCTGCTTTCTTCCATGGAATCTAGTGCTCTTAGCTTAGTTTAGGGTGTAGCGTCCTATGCAACGTCATCAACTTCCTCGTCCTTCTATCCAGTGTTGATATTTCCCCCTTAGTCCATTTGAGGATGGACGCAGTATATCTGACCACCGCAACTGCCCAGATATTCATTGCGGTATTCAAACTTTTGGCATTCAGGTTGGATTTCAACGCCATCTTCACCTTTTTTTGATATGCCTAGTTGACCTTGACTTTCGTTTCTTTATGTAGAATGTCATCCAGGTCCAAAATCCCTAATTATCTATACCTACTACCGTCGGGTTCACCCATAGTATCTTCTGATGGTATCTGTAATACTTTGCAGGCTGCTTTCTTCCCTGTTTTCATATTAAGTACTGAGCATTTGGTAATCCCAAATTCCGATGCCTATTATTATTATTATTATTATTATTGTTTCATGTTTGACTTTTGCTTTACATTTGCACAAGCTGGCTTCAAGTCTCACCCAGAGACCTCAAGAGACAACAAGTTGGAAGTTCATGTTGGTGTTCTGCCTAGGGTGCCATATATTTGGTTTTGTACTTAGTGTTGTACTAGTGAATGCCTAAAGAGCCATACGAAAATTATGTTTGTTTTAAAACTTGAGATTACATAGAAAGTATTTTGCGTAGGATATGAGCAGTTCCCATGATCACTATCTTTTGAATTTCTGCCATTTTAGGGTTTCCTGGTATCTGAGTTAGGTAGCAATCAGCCCCTTTTGCTATCATTTGCTACCCTGGTAACTATTTATTTATTTTTCCCTGTTATTTGTACACAATGAAAAAATATATATACATTTATATATCTCTTATTATAAAAGGCAGATTTTATCTGCCTCCCTTTGACTCTTATAGAAATCTACAATATAGGATTTCTTCAATTACAATTTACCTAGCATTTTTAAGAGTAGAATGCATCGGGTCTTGCCAGGTCCACTTTTTAAAATTTCAACCCCAATTAAGCAAAATTTAGAGAAAACTCACATTGTGGTGTATAAGTCAAATGCTTTTCTTAGTGTGGGCTACAGCACACGCACACGCACAGTGTGCAACGAATAAAGTGAAAGTAATTCACTTTTTGTAGTGAGTGACTCTTTCACTCTGCATTCCCACTTCCTCTTTACACACATAGACACGCAAATATATAAATAAAATTGTAAGTTAACGTGTGTGTGTGTGTGCGTGTGTGTGAGTGTGTGTGTGTGTGTGCGTGTGTGTGTGTGAGGGTGCGTGTGTGTGTGTGTGTGTGTGCGTGAGTGTGTGACAGGAAAGTTTTTTAGGACGAATATAACACCTAAAGTATATCCAAGTAGCAGAAAGATCGCCCAAAAGTGTATATAGATATTTAAATGTATTTATATATTCATCTATACACAGATGTATGTATAATGTGTGTGTATATATTTCCATAGAGGTAACCTTTCACTCCATAGAAAGTTTTTTAGGACGAATATAAGACCTAAAGTATATACAAGTAGCAGAAAGATCGCCCAAAAGTGTATATAGATATTTAAATGTATTTATATATTCATCTATACACAGATGTATGTATAATGTGTGTGTATATATTTCCATAGACGTAACCATTCACTCCGCACAAAGTTTTTTAGGACGAAAATAAGATCTAAAGTTATCTCTAAGTAGCACAAAGATCGCCCAAAAGTGTATATAGATATATAAATGTATTTATATATTCATCTATGCACACATGTATGTATAATGTGTGTATATATTTCCATAGAGGTAACCATTCACTCCATACAAAGTTTTTTAGGACGAAAATAGATCTAAAGTTATCTCTAAGAAACAGAAAATCGCCCAAAAGTGTATATAGATATTTAAATGTATTTATATATTCATCTATACACACATGTATGTATAATGTGCGTGTATATATTTCCATAGAGGTAACCATTCAATCCATACAAAGTTTTTTAGGACGAAAATATTTATATATAAAAGAAAGGTTGTGTGTCTGTCTCCTCCGATTTAGATTCCTAACTACCCCCACATTTTGCGATGCAGTTTAACCAAAACCGGGTATCTTATAGTCGAGATTCATATCGAGCCCTTCTGGGTATTAGCGCGCGTCTACGATGAGTCTATGATTTTTTACAATATTTACCATCATTTTTTCCATTTTAATGCATATTTTTTTAATAAAGGAAGTAACTCTCAAACTTCACACCAATATGCGTGCTAATATCACATCAGCAGCATTTCCTCACACCCTCCTTGCACTTGGCGAAGGCAAAATACCAGGGGATGAAAATGGTAATATTGCCATCGATTCCATTTGTACCATTAAGACGCCTTCTGATCTCAGAGATGCAGGTGTCCCAGATCTACAAGCTAATTATCAGAATATGGATGGATTGGCAAAAAGGCTATACTGGCCCCGAGGAATAAAACTGTTCACCATATTAATGATGAAATGCTAAAACTCATTCCGGGGAAGTCTATGTATATCAGTCTATCGATACAACTCCTGACCCAGAGGACGTCATCAACTATCCAACAGAGGTACTCAATTCCTTTGAGCACCCCGGACTACCACCACACTTTCTCAAACTTAAAGTTGGTGCCCCTATAATGCTTATCAGAAATTTGGTTCCCCCAAAACAATGCAATGGCACACGTTTGATCGTTAAGTCCTTATCTCTCACCGTAAACTTATATCAATATCTGCCTGAATAATCATCATAATTCAGTGCAATCATTAACAGTACTTTCAAGCAATTCAGCCCCGAGCAACGCCGGGAAATTCTGCTAGTATATATATAAACGGCAAAATGTCTGTGTGTGTGTCCTTTATATAAATCCACAATGTTTCGGATAGAGGGCTCGCACTTTCTATGGTTATTGAAAACCATCCAAGGGTGGTCGTGCATATCTTTACATTTCCCCTGTCTCCCCGCAAAGCCATAAAAGTCAATAGAAGTGACTTTTTGTGAATTTTCTATCCAAAATGCCCGAAACTTGATATGCCAATTGAATGCCAGCAAGCTGTATGTGATTGGCCGGAGATTTGGACAGTACTCGCGTGTATGTGCGCACGCACGCAGCTGTATATGCATGCACTAGCACTATGGCCCGGTGTTGCCGGGTCATAGTGCTAGTATATATATACATATATATATATATATAAATATATATATATATATATATATATATATATATATATTCTTTTATGCCTTATATTTTTCTTGTTCCATTCATTCGGTTTTTGTTACGTTGGTACAACACCAGGGAGGCCTTTTGCCGATCTAATCATCTTCAGCATTTATTTGTTTTTTTAATTTGGTATTTATTCTATCTCAGTAATTTAGTGAATTAAACCTACGACGATCGAGAAATAAAGGTACGAACACACGAACAGACAAATAGATAGAAGATAGATAAATAGAGAGACAGATAGATAGTTGACGGGCGTCCGCACAGTTTCTGAATACCAAATTCACCCACATAGTCCAGAGGAGGGGGATATAGTAAAGGACACTGCCCCCAAGGTGCCATCTAGTGGAACTGAAACTAAACCAGAAACTTGATAGAGAAGCAAACATATTGATCCCCACAGCCATGCCTTCGACACACGCACACACACACACACACACACACACACACACACACATTGCACACACATTGCACATACATACACACACATATGTTGGCATGGTGTGGATGTATGTACCTGTGATTAAGCGCATTCTGATTTAATGCTAAATTCTCAATTCATTAGGGAACAAAGGAAAAATAAATTGGAACTTAGGTGCATTTAGTTTATAAAACTGCGACTGTTTAAATTACGGTTAGTGTGAGTCACCTGAGTGCAAATGATATTTGTCTAAACAGAATTATTTTTACCGTGTTTTCTAGTTTACTCCTTTGAAACTGATAGATATAAGAATAGTCATAACCTCTTCAGTTGGCACAAAACCACAGATCATTGATGGATATTGAGCGTGGATGGGGGATACAGTGTATTCAGTCGATATCAATATATGGCTAGTAATTATTTCAGGTAAACGTGGTGGGAAGGGATAGAAATAATAAGTGGAATCGGGTACGTTGCAAATTTATAACCTATTTGTTGGTATCAATGTATATTGTAAGGTATAAAATCTGATGTTACTTTTGCTTGTAGGAATTTGCTGCTGCTGCTGCTGTACCTACTATTACTACAATAGGCTACAAGCTACAGTAGCATCAACCCTTAAGGGTTAGCCACATTTAGGTGGCAAATCTACTACTACTACTACTACTACTACTAGTAGTAGTAGTAGTAGTAGTAGTAGTAGTAGTAGTAGTAGTAGTAGTAATAATGGTTTCAAATCTTGTCACAAGGGCAGACATTTTGGAGGAGGGGAGGAGTCGATTACATCGACCCCAGTGTTCAACTGGTACTTATTTTATCGAACCTGAAAGGATGAAAGGCAAAGTCGACCTCGGCGGAATTTGAACTCAGAACGTAACGGCAGACGAAATGCCGCTAAGCATTTCACCCGGCGTGTTAAAGATTCTGCCAGTTCGCCTCCTTAATAGTAATAATAATAATAATGATAATAATAATAATAATAATAATAATAATAATAATAATAATAATAATAATAATAATAGTCACAAGGTTTGCCACAAGGGCAGCCATTTTTAGGTTAAGAGATGAGTTGATTACATCGAATCTAGTACTCAACTGGTACTTAATCCTTTCTACTATAGGATTTTCTACTATACTGGATTTTCTGGGAAGGAGGACAGTCATTCGCATCGAAGCCAATACTCAACTGGTACTTAATTTATTGCGGCCGAAAGGATGAAAGGCAAAGTCGACCGCGGCAAAATTTAAACTCAGAACGTAACGGCAGACGAAATACCTATTTCTTTACTACCCACAAGGACCTAAACACAGAGAGGACAAACAAGGACAGACAAACGGATTGAGTCGATTATATCGACCCCAGTGCGTAACTGGTATTTATTTAATCGACCCTGAAATGATGAAAAGCAAAGTCGACCTCGGCGGAATTTGAACTCAGAACGTAACGGCAGACGAAATACCGCTAAGCATTTCGCCCGGCGTGCTAACGTTTCTGTCAGCTCACCGCCTTAATAATGATAATAATCTTTTCTATTATAGGCACAAGGGCTGAAATCTTAGTGAAGGGGATAGTCGAGTATATCGACCCAGTGGGTGATTGGTACTTATTTAATCGACAGGTTTTTAAATAATATGGATAAATTAAGAAATGTAGTCAAACGCAGTACACGCACACACACACACTCACACACACACACACATACACACATATATGTATGTACGTATGTATATATATATATATTATATATATATATATATATATATATATATATATATATATATATAAATAAAGAGAGTGACCACAATGTGAGTGCTAACTTTCAACGGAAACAATTTCTTTTGTGGCTGAAACCTTGCGGATCTATTTTTAGTGCTAGAGTAGACCACATGGTGGTCACTCTCTTATATTTATGTATAAAATGTGTCGTAATCCGGGTTTTTTATGTACTAAGCCACTTGCTAGTACATGGACGTGCTATTAAATTAGTACCCAATTTTCTCACCCTTATCGGTTGATTATATATATATATATATGTATGTATATATTTAAACATACACACACACACACATATATGTATGTACGTATGTATATATATATATATATTATATATATATATATATATTATATATATATATATTATATATATATATATACACACACATATATATATACATAAATATATATATATATATATATACACACACACATATATATATATATATATATTTAAACATACACACATGTGTTAATGCTTGCTTTTATGCTTAGTTATAATAAAAAGCGATTTTCCATTAATCTGATGGGTTACTCGATACTTTTGTAGTTGTAGAGTTGATATTCTTATTTAAGAATAATAAATTAATAAATATATTTATTTGTTAATATATTATTTATATACATAGACATAATTTGTATACACACGATACACACACGCACGCAGACACACACACACATTTATGTATGTTAGGAGATGTAACGTGTAAAGTCGACATTAATACTTAAGTGCAGAAATTATACGATCCGTCTCTTATTGAAGCCCAAAATGGCGGAGATTTAAATAAACCATCACCAGTTGTCAAGTGGCATACACAAAGACTGTATTTGTTTGGTTGTCAAGAGACATACATGGATACACACCGATACACGCACACGTACACATTCAAACGCCGATGCACATGTCTGTGTGTGAATGTGTGTGTGTATGTATGTGTTTGTGGTGGGGATGTGCACGGCTTTCTTTCTCTTAACTTCCGTCTGTAACTCACAAAGTATTTTGTCACCCTGATTAGTGGACATTTGTTCAAGAAGCTACACAAAGGGACTGACTCCCTGACCCCATGTATACATACCGGATGCCTTCTTCTGTAACGTTAGCACTGAATATATGATTCATATGGCCTTGATTGGGTGCGTCTCACTGAAAGCTACGCCTCTTACGCCTTTACTGCCGCATGTGTTGCAGACGACGCATCTACCTTGGATGCTGAGGTCTTACTCTCCACACCCTGTGCAGGACAGTGATAAAGTATTGTTTTGTGATGTAGTGGGGTCATGAGGATTTATACGCCAGTATAGCTCAGCCATATATCGTCTCTATTGTTGCACATAAGTAGCGAAAAGCCAAGGGTGGGGATGGCTTCGAACTCCTTGTCCCTGACGGTGCGCTATTTCTTCCCAAATATTGAAGCGCCAACTTATTGGTTTCAGATTTTGGCACAAGGCCAGCAATTTGGGAGGAGGGGATCAGTCGATTACATTGACACTGGCAGAAACGTTAGCACACCGGGCGAAATGCTTAGCGGTATTGCGTCTGTCGTTGCGTTCTGAGTTCAAATTCCGCCGAGGTCGACTTTGCCTTTTATCCTTTCGGGGTCGATAAATTAAGTACCAGTTACGCATTGGGATCGATGTAATCGACTTAATACCTATGTCTGTCCTTGTTTGTCCCCTCTATGTTTAGCTCCTTGTGGGCAATAAAGAAACAGATTACATTGACACTGGTGCTCAACTGCTATTTATTTCATCGACCCCAAAAGCATGAAAAGCAAAGTCGACCGCGGCAGAATTTGAACTCAGAACCTATAGACGCACGAAATGCCGTTGAGCATTTTGTCCGGCGTGCTCATACTTTGCCAGCTCACCGCTTTATAGCGCCAGTTTATTAGCTGGCTTGTTTCGCTGACAGTTTAGGCTTTAACCTTAGCCTAGTGCTTTGTTTTAAAGTTGATATGTTGGAAGCACTCCGTCGGTTACGACAACGAGGGTTCCGGTTGATCCGAATCAACGGAACAGCCTGCTCGTGAAATTAACGTGTAAGTGGCTGAGCATTCCACAGACCCGTGTACCTATAACGTAGTTCTCGGGGATATTCAGCGTGACACAGAGAGTGACAAGGCCGGCCCTTTGAAATACAGGTACAACAGAAACAGGAAGTAAGAGTGAGAGAAAGTTGTGGTGGAAGAGTACAGCAGTGATCACCACCATCCCCTGCCGGAGCATCGTGGAGCTTTAGGTGTTTTCGCTCAATAAACACTCACAACGCCCGGTACGGCAATCGAAACCGCGATCCTATGACCGCGAGTCCGCTGCCCTAACCACTGGGACATTGCGCCTCCAGCGGATATATATGTTGTCTAAATACCTTCTCTTCTCAGTAAAGAAGATTTCATTAAAAAAATTAACTAAGTTTACAGATCTTTTTTAGATAGTACGAGGAAAGCTGCTGTCGTTGTCCCAAAGTACAAGAAAGTGGTAGGCTGGTGTCTTGTGTACAACTTTGACACAATTTGCGTACCCAGCAATTGAAATGGTTACTTTACTCTTTTACTCTTTTACTTGTTTCAGTCATTTGACTACGGCCATGCTGGAGCACCGCCTTTTAGTCGAGCAAATCGACCCCGAGACTTATTCTTTGTAAGCCCAGTACTTATTCTATCGGTCTCTTTTGCCGAACCGCTAAGTGACGGGGACGTAAACACACCAGCTTTGGTTGTCAAGCAATGCTAGGAAGACAAACACAGACACACAAACACACGCATATATATATATATAATATATATATACGACAGGCTTCTTTCAGTTTCCGTCTACCAAATCCACTCTATAGCAGAAGACACTTGCCCAAGATGCCACGGAGTGGGACCGAACCCGGAACCATATGGTTGATTAGCAAGCTACTTACCACGCAGCCACTCCTGCGCCTTCTCAACATTACTTTAGAAAATTGTGTAGTTCTATAGATGTCGTTGTGAAGGTGCAGGGCTTAGTGGTTAGGTAGTAACCACTAAGTGGCTCACCGTAGTAAGGTCATGATTTTGATTCCTGGGCGCGTTGTGCTTTTGAGCAAGACACTTTATTTCACGTTACTCCAATCCACTCAGCTGGCAAAAAAGAGTAGT
>NW_021834543.1:42500-46533 GCF_006345805.1 Octopus sinensis
ATGTATGTATGTATGTATGTATATGCATGTATATATATATATCACCTTCGAAACGTAGAGTAGATGAAACCATAGCGACTGAAGAAGGGGTTTTTTCTTTGTGTTAATTGTCCTGTACTCTATTTTTTTGTTGTTTAAAAAAATGTCCAGTTCCTTGGGTTTGTGTCTATGTTTTCGTTTCTCGTTGTGTTCGACGTCTTTTTGGTGTCCTGTACTCATATATGCGTGTATATGTACATGTAGAGGTAGGTACGTACATATATGTTTATATATATGCATATGTTTTATTTATTAATATATAAATATATATATGTATGTATGTATAGGGAGAGTTTACGGAAAAAACAAAAGACGAAGACGGGTGGTGTACAAAACAAACAGATGTATTAGTATAACGCTCAAGAATAGAAAAAGTCTTTTACGTTTCGAGCCAACGCTCTTCTACAGAAAGGGACACAGAAAACAAGGAGAGAAAAAAATGTGTGTAGTGGCTAACGATCAATCATGGCGACTAGTGCCGGACAGAAGGGTCACACACGAGAAGAAAAGTAGGGGAGATAACAAAGTAAAGATGACCCCCAACACGAAGGTGCGTGTGTGTATAAGAGAGTATGTATGTGTGTGAGAAAAGAGGGCTGGTGGTCTGGACGTGTGTGGGTAGTTGTGTGGGTGGTGTGTTGTGATGTGATGTGTAATGTTGTATGGTGTAGTGTGGTGTGGTGTGATGTTGTTGGGAGGTGGAGGAGGCGAGAGTGGGGAAAGCACGGGTGGGGTGTGGGTTCGGCTGAGGGTTGGGGTAGAGTTGAGGTTTGTGGGTAGGCAGAGAGTGGAGGAAGAGGTGGGATATGTGGTGGAGAGTGTGTGGGATAGGATGGGCGGATGTGAAGGATAGAGAAGGTGGAGTAGGGATGTGTCGGGATGGGTGGGCTTATGGAGGAGGGGAAGGTGGGAAAGTGAGGAGAGAGAGGAGGAGAGAAGAGAGAAATAGTGTAAGAGAGAAGGGAGAAAGAAAGTAAGAGAGAAGAGGGAAAGAGAGTAGGGGTGAAGAGAAGTAGGAGTCGGGGAGGAGGATAGATGAAGAGGGGAGGAGAGTTGAGCCCAAATAACGTAAAAGAGCGAAGATACATATGTATGTATGTATGTATGTATGTATGTATGTATGTATGTATGTATGTATGTATGTATGTATGTATGTATGTATATGTTATACTCTGAACCCTAAGCACTCCTTTAAATTTTAAAAAGTCGACATTGATCGATACTACCCCACAATTTCTCCTTTTCTTCTTAATAAGGCTAATTTTCTCCAAGGTTAATTTTCGCCAAGGAATATTCCAATATATTTCGCGAGGATAGTGATATTATACTAACAGCCCGCTGAAATATCATATCTTTCGAAGGGAAATCCTGGGCCCGCAAAGATACACCCGATTTTTTCTACACCTCTACGGGAGCCTGTGACTCCGCCCAAGTTACTGACCTCTCCGGACTACATACTTAACGGTCTCCATGAACAATTCGCCAACATCTCAAGTGGTCTATCCAGAGATGACGCTCTATTCACTATCCAAAATTCTGGTACCTGGACAATCGAACAAACTAAAAAATGATTATAAAACTTCTTTAAAAACGTTGGTCCCAGCATGTGTTTCTGTAACAACGTCAAAACCGCTAAATTATTAGACGTTAGCCTGGACTTACAAAACCAAACCTTTTACCCATACCACAAACCTGGAGAAAACCTCCACTTTGTGAACTTCTCCTCCACTCCCCCTCCATCATAATATCTATTGTAGAAAGCGTGTCCTACCGCATCTCATTATCTGATAATCAAAATTTTTTCGATCAATTTGCTGAATACTACAACTGTGCCCTACGTGCCAGATATAAACATTCAACTGAATACATCACTATGTAGGGCATCCCTCTCTCAACTAAAAAACTGAGCAAAAACAGTTCCCGAACTTCATATGATAGAACTAATACCCCTACCCCACCTCCAATACCTACCCAAACATTGGAGCAGCAATCAACCTAACAAACTATGCCCCCTACAAGATAACCCCTAATTCTATATACACCATAACCCATCAAAACAGACACCAACAAACACATCCAAAACCCTACCTCCATCCAGGTAAGCGCACTAATCGGATGAAACGAACTAGAACCTGAGATGTCATATGGTTCCACCCCATCTTGCCCTTAATGTCCAGACTCGAGTGCCTAAACTCCTCTTCGCCCTACTCGAAAAACATTTCCCAAAATCTAACCCCCTTAGAAAAATATTTAACTCCCAATCTATAAAATCGTCTACTCCACCACCACCTCACCACCACCACCACCACCACCACCACCACCACCACCACCACCTCACCACCACCACCACCACCTCACCACCACTACTACAATCACCGTTGCCGGAGTTATCCGACATTTTAACAGCAAGAAACTCCGAAATCCACTAATGCCTAACCCCACCTAAGTAAATTAATTGAACATAGCCTCCAACTTCATACATATAAAGCCAATACACCAATTGACCCCCATAACAAAACAAACCCTCATAATTACAATTATAATGTCATTGCTAACACCCGACCCTTAAATTTACCACAACACCCACATATACCTATTTCTTTATTACCCACAAGGAGCTAAACATAGAAGGGACAAACAACCACAGACATAGGTATTAAGTCGATTACATCGACCCCAGTGCGTAATTAAGTACCAGTTACGAACTGGGGTCGATATAATCGACTTAATCCGTTTGTCTGTCCTTGTTTGTCCCCTCTGTGTTTAGCCCCTTGTGGGTAGTAAAGAAATAGGTATTTCGTCTGCCGCTACGTTTTGAGTTCAAATTCCGCCGAGGTCGACTTTGCCTTTCATCCTTTCGAGGTCGATTAAATAAATACCAGTTACGCACTGGGGTCGATGTAATCGACTCAATCCGTTTGTCTGTCCTTGTTTGTCCTCTCTGTGTGTAGCTCCTTATAGGCAGTAAAGAAATACCAACTATAACAACAAAACAAACACCGATTCCTCACTAAATAACAATCCTCTCACAAGCTCATCCGGAACACCCCTACATACCTATGCATCTTCAGACGCCCAACCTCCTATCATTTAGATAACCGTTGTCTCACTAAAGCCATAGTATCAACTAACAATTGCAACTAGATTTACATCGGTTCATGTATAACCACCATCAAAGCTACGGATGAGCAATCACTACTCTACCTTCAAATCCCATACAAAATCTAACAGTAAATCGTTATCTCAACTTATCAATAAATTAACGCTTGACTCAACTCCATACACTCCCAAATAGTCCCTAGTCACCAAGCTGATACAATAATAAGTGTGATCTTTGCATCGCCGAGGTCATGGTTGTTTTGCAATCCACGGACTGTCTCAATTAACGCAGCAGTATAATATTTACCTGCAAACACTAAATCTATTCTCGGAAAACCAAATAATTACATCCCACCCTGATCTTGTCACTCCATAACTCTCATATATTCTTTTTCTCACTCATCTACCCTCGCTACCACTGCATATTGATGCAACAATATTTTTTCTCCCCTTTTAATTCCTTAATCGTCAATTACAATTTCTTTTCCCTATTTTTGGCGGCTGAGGGTATTTGTCTCCCCTTCGTAAATGTATATAAGGACACAGGAAAAATGTGTCAAAGCCATCAGGAGGCGTCGATGCTTCCTAGGGCTAAACAGCGGTGGTGTACCCCGATACTGTCACGTTCATGTTAGATTGACAGTATACAACCATCTTAAAATATTCTTCTCTCATTATACTTCTACTACCTCTCATCCTATCCATCCACCCGTAAACGTCCAAATACATACGCACGCCTACATACACCTTCACCACTTCATTGACTTTCTTTCCTTGTACCAATTTACGCCCTTTGACCATAAAACCATTAGACCTGCTTAAACTTTCCACCTTACCTTGCTTTATGCATACATAATTTCTTTTGTCCAACTCGACCAAAAATATTCCTCACCCT
>NW_021834544.1:0-5000 GCF_006345805.1 Octopus sinensis
ATATGTTATATATATGTATATGTATATATATGTATATATATATGTATATATATATTATGTATATATTGATATATTGTATATATATATATGTATATGTATATATATATGTATATGAATATATGTATATGTATATATATTTATACATCAATCTGTTTATTTAGGCATCTATTTATATATGTATGTATATAGATAGATAGATAGATAGGTAGATAAATAGATAGATACTACATATATGTACATATGTGGGTGGGTGTGTGTGTGTGTGTGTATGTGTGTATGCTTGTATATATACATGTGCACATGTACTCACACAAACACACACATACATACATAGACACACACATATCATTATCGTCATTCATATTCCAGGCTGGTTTGACAAGAATCTGATGGTTCCAAGCACTGCATCATATTCCACAACATACTTTGGCTTGCTTTCTAACGTTGGATGTCCTTCCTGAAGCCAACCACTTTACAACATGATCTGGGTGATTTTTGTTACATGCCACCTGTACTAAATGAGGTCACCACTCCCTTGCATGACTACAAACCTTGAGAGTATTAAGGCTTTACACAAGAAGATGAAGGCTTAAGTAGTGGTTCCCAACTATTTGTTACCTATAGATCCCTTTGTTCTCCATTTACCTTGGGTAGGCCCTTATAAACGTATAATGGTAGGCCCAAGCATTTGATTTACTCTTTCACATTATTTTGAATTTATCCTACACTACCTTGTAGCTTTGAGATTTCAATGATGCAATTGTTTATTTCTAGAATGACATCGTTGGGTAGGTATAAGAGGTTGCGTCTGGTAAGTCTTAACATAAGACAGGAAGAATATTTGTGCTTGATATGGCTGGTTTGAATACTAAAAGGTTAAAATAATCCTATTATACTTTTACTATTTGGTGTGGTTGCGTGGCAAGAAACTTGCTTCCCATCCATATGGTTCCGGGTTCAGTCCCACTGCATGGCATCTTGGGAAAGTGTCTTCTGCGACCAAAACCTTGTGAGTGAAAACGTTGAACACAATGAGAAACGAAAACATAAAAACAAAAACATAGAAACGAACTCTTTTCCGAACAATGAAAAAAACCCAGAGAAAATGAAGGTGGAGCGTGAAGTGTTGTCTCCCAGAAGTTGTGTTGATATGTGGATGAGATAATAAGCATGTTCTGAGCGAACAGGTCTGCTCTGCACACGTGCCTGTAAATTGAAGGACAAGGAAGGGAAGAAAGCACTTACTGTTGTGGTCAGGGAGGCCGTGATTTTGTGCCTGGCATCATGATGGTGATGTCATGCGCACATAACAATACAAATCTTCAGCATCTTAGGTGACGCGGGAGGCTCCTCAACGTCTCTAGGAGACGTTGCTGCAGTCGTTGCTCAAGGGATGGTGAAAGGAGCTAACTTTGACGAACGGAGCACATGATAATGACTTTCCTTTGCAAATACTGATAGGGCACAGAAAGTGTGTAAATAACTAGCTGGAGGAGATGTGGAAACCACCGGTTGGCAATGGTGGAGACGAATGCTTACATCGTCTCCACCGTCTGACTGTCGTGCCTCGTCCCGGTTTACGTCTGACCAGACTGGGGCGCGTACTCTTTCGCTTTCTGTGGAAGGGACGCTTTCCACTAGTTAGGTACTCGTTTTGCTTTCAATATATGCTGAATGGAGTGTTGGGTATGTCGTGGCTGCTGATGTGCAGGCATGCTCTGAGGCTATGACATCTTCAGCGATTCCTAGAGTGAGCAGGTGTGGTCGCCGTTTATCAGACAGGATTTTCTACGGCTCGTCTCTTTATCCGAGCTGCAATCCTGGATAAAGCGTAGACTGAGGCAGGGCGCCTGGCACCGAAGGTGTCGTCAGGCGCTCACAATCCTCTGTCTTTCGGGCAATGCAGTCGGTAGATGTTCCACTTTGGCGTTCTATGGAAGGTTAGTGGCAGGCAAGTGAGATGATGTTCTCGGAAAGACTCTAGGCGTAGACGAGAATCAACTGGTTTGTCTGTTTCGGACGACATTCGGGCCGGGGCCAAAAGATAATTTCTAGAAATCATTGGCCTAGCAGTGCTACCGGAGGGCATTGCTGGTTTGGGCTAAACTCTTCAGGTATGGAAGTGCAGTCAGCCGGGCTGACCCGAGATGCGCGTAGAGCGACGAAATTGTTTTGCACGCAGTCGTCCAGTGCCCGAGTATTTCTGACTTGGGGGTTTATGTCAACCACCTGCTGTCACGTGTAAAACGGATCAGGATATGGGCTGAGACCATTGTGAAAATCCTTTCGCCGCCTTCGTTTAACTGGGAAGGGCAAACAGCGTTTCTTTGCCTGGTAGCCTTTGCGAAAGAGGTTGTGTGGTGGACCAATGCTAAAGACAGATACTTTCTTGAGCGAGGTATAAACAGTAGCTGCACGACATCGTGAAGTATATTTGCCACTTAAATGTGGCTAACCCCGAAGGGTTTATGCTACTGTAGCTTGTAGCCCCAGGAAAACATCTCCTCCAGCTGGCTATTGACACACTTTCTGTTCCCTATCAGTATTTGCAAAGGGAAGTCATCCTTCCCATCTCCAGCCTGACGTGATACACACGTACCCGTGTTTCTGAGTATTGACCCGTCATCAGCGTGTGACAACCACCGGTTGGCGATGGGAAGTGGTTCTCAATGCAAATATATATATACTTTTTCCAGTGACGAAAAGTCACTGATTTCGAAATAGTGGAAACAAGCAATAATAAATCTCTGGGCAGAATCGTTTGCTCGCTGGACAGAATGCTTAGCAGCATTTCGCCCGTCGTTACGTTCCGAGTTCAAATTCCGTTGAGGTCGACTTTGCTTTTCATCCTTTCGAGGTCGATAAATTAAGAACAAGTTGAGTACTGGGGTCAATGGAATCGACTTGGCCCTGGCCCCCAAAATTTCAGGCCTTGTGCCTTTAGTAGAAAGGATTATTATTATTGTTATTGTAAGTGGTAATAGAAAAAGGAGGAGGCGGAAGAGTAGTAGTAGTAGTAGTAGTAGTAGTGGTAGTAGTGGTAGTGGTAGTAGTAGTAGTAGTAGTAGTAGTAGTAGTAGTAGTAGTAGTAGTAGTAGTGGTAGTAACAGCAGCAGAAGCAGCTGTGGTGCCAAAAAGCATCTTTCTGAAAAAGAAAAAGGAAAGCAAAAAAGTAAAAAATAAAAAAAATTTAATGCAATTTATAAAAAAAATATAAAAAAGCCCCATGTTCTTTTTCTTCATATTATTGGTGCATGTTTAAAATTGCATCATTAATTGGACATGGCATGTGTATATGAGTTGGAAGTCTTCTTTCATCGGTGAGGATTCCAATTCGCTCATTTATTTCGACTGTCCAACGAACTTCCTTTAAAACACGATTCTTTCAAAACGTAACCACTTCTCTCTACCCCGCCCCTCTCTCACTCACTTTGTGCATGTGGGTGTATATGTATTATAGCATATTACTCTCTCTCTCTCTCTCTCTCTCACACACACACATATACACACACATATACACACACACGCATTTTATCTTGCTGTATGCAAGTATGTGCATTTGTAAGCGTGTTTGTATGAACGTTTGATTGTATGTATGTAGTATGTATGTATAACTATATATACGTGGTCTGATCAATAAGTATTTGGACTCGTTACTATGGTAACCATAGTAACGAAGGTAAAGTACGCAAAGTAAAGCTGCTTGGCGCAGAATGACCTTGAACTCTGCTGCGCATGCGCACTAATTTTTAGCGTTCTAGCTTACTTCCACTGTTTACAGCAGTGCTTGGAAGGAAGGTGTGTAGCGTGTGATCGCCACATTGAAAATGACAGAGAAAATTGAGCAGAGAATCTACATCAAATTTTGCCAAGAGCTTGGTGATACCTGGTGAGAGGCCTACGCAAAGTTTTCAAAAAGATTTCATCGTTCTCGACACAATCAAAGAGATCTTGTGCAACTGAAACCCGGGTTTTTTTGGTCAGCTGAAAGCAGTTTTGGCACAAAGTTGTCAAACACGCGTCTCATACCCAAATCTTCAGTGATGATGGACTGAACTGAACCGTAACTAATCTGTACATCGTCTGATAACTCACGGATAGTAATTCGACGATTTCCACTCCCTGTTGCACGCACATCTGAGATGTTTTTCTTTGTTCTGCTGGTTGCGGGTCTCTCAACGTTCGTCAATATCGACATTTTTACGGCCATCTTTGAAACGTCTGAACCATTCGTACACTTGTGTGCGGCTCATACACTCCTCTCAGTTAATTATGATTTTATTCAACACATTCTTCTCTCAGATTCATACACTTATTGCAGCGATCCTTCAGTTTTTCGAAGCCCTGTAGAAGAAATCAGAAAGTTGGGCCTCCTACCAGGCCATTTGCGATACTCTGAAAGTCAGGAGCTTTTCAGCACACCCTCGTGTGCAAAATATACATACATGTATATATATATATATATATATATATATATATATATATATATAGCAGGGCTGTTGCTAAACCAGTATAATAACAGATATTTATATATATTTGTTGTGTTGTTTTGTGTCGAAAATGGCAGCGAAAGACAATGAGTTTGATATTGTGATTTTTGGAGCGAGTGGTTTCACTGGCAAATTTGTTATAGAAGAACTTAGTCGGGTTGCCAATGAACACAACATCAAATGGGCAATTGCAGGAAAAAATATGAAAAAATTAGAAACAGTCCTGTCGGACGTTACAGATTCCACAGGCCAGGATTATTCCGACATACAGATCTTAATTTTTTTTTTTTTATATTTATGTAATTAGATAGAGACTATTACTGACATTAGATTATCGGTGGGTTTCTAACTTTAAAAATTAAAATGAATATTTAACATTATAATCGATTTTGATATAATCATAATTATTAAGTTTTAAGTTTCTAGTTTGATAATAGAGTTTATTATAAGTAAAATTATTATATTATTTATATCTTAAAAATATTGTTTAAATATTTCTGATTATTTTTA
>NW_021834544.1:15000-25000 GCF_006345805.1 Octopus sinensis
TTTTGTCTTATACACCTCTTTTATGTAGCTCTACAGGTAAAAATCACATGGAGTGAGATCTGAACTTCTTGGAGTTCTGGACTTCTGGACTTCTGCGATCACAGTCTTCAGGTTTTTAGATCCTGCACGTAATGGGGTTTCCACGGACGAAAATTCATTTCTTTATGCAAAACTGCACGTATTGTGTGTCTTGTTGGTCCACTTTCACTAACTGCTTCACCTGTTGATTTTTGCGGACTGCGATTAAACATTTCCTGTACTGTTGCCACGTTCTCCGCTGATCGAAATGTGGTTGGACGACCACTTCTTGCATCGTTTACAGAACCCGTGGTCATCAGCTTTGCATGATAACTTTTTATTGTCTCCGGACATAGTGTTGCATGCTTACCTTTCCATGCACACCCCCATCTCTGAACCAAAGCAATGGAATTCCACACTTCATAGCGTGCTGCTATCTTAGCTCGCTCCTGAACAGTCAAGCGACCGGTCATCTAGAAAATAAGAAGTAATACAATACGAAAATAAGAAATCCCCGTTAGTGTTGTCTGTTTAAAAAATGTTTTCGTCATGACTTCAGTGATATTAAAAATTATATAAGCAATTTCTAATGCCTACTTACTTTCCACCCTTACGGTATATGAAAAAAAAAAGAAAGAAATTTCAGGCCAGCTGGACAAGGAAGGAAGTGCAACCATTTACGAAAGGCTTCATTCCTCAAGCATTGTGGAGCAGAGTATGCTCGTCTTTGTTGGGAACATATGTATTAAATTATACTCGACTTACTCATTGCATATCCGAAGAAGAAAAATTTCTGGTCAGCTGGACAAGGAAGTACAATAATTTATAAAAATCCTGAAGCATGTGGAGAATAGTGCATCCTGTCTTTGTTGGAAATGTCTATCAACTCACTGCATTTCTGAAGAAAGATCCGAGGATTTTTGAAGCTGGTGGTGCTTAGACGACACAAACGTACTCGCTGTCAACAGCTTGCAGTAAACAAGACATGTGGTTAGAACAGGTTCCAAAACCACAGCTCAAGTCTACCAACGCAGTATCAGCAACAAAAAAGCCATTGTACAAGAACCTGTACATTCACATCTGCATACGGTCCTTCAAAATCCAAATGTACACACACACACTCACACTCCCTTCCTCTCTGTCTGTCTGTCTGTCTGTCTGTCTGTCTGTCTGTCTATCTATCTATCTATCTATCTATCTATATCTATTTATCTATCTATCTATCTATCTATCTATCTATCTATCTATCTATCTATCTATCTATCTGTCTGTCTGTCTGTCTGTCTGTCTGTCTGTCTGTCTGTCTGTCTGTCTGTATGTCTGTCTGTATGTATGTATCTATCTATCTATCTATCTATCTATCTATCTAGCTCCAATCTTTTATCTTTTATTTGTTTCAGTCATTTGGTTGCGGCCATTCTGGGGCACCGTCATGGACAATGTTTAGTCGAAGCTATCGCCTCCAGTACTTTATTTTTTAAAGCATGGTACTTATTCTATCGGTTTATTTTGCCGAACTGCTAGGTTATGGGGGCGTGAACAAACCAACACCAGTTGTCCAGCGGTGGAAGGGGACAAACAGACACAAATACACACACACACACACATACACAAACATACACACACATAAACACGCACACACACACACACACACACTCATACACACGCACACGCAAAGATGTGTGATGGTGATGGTGATGGTGATGGTGACAACAGTGATGACAGCAATGACGAAGACGACGACAACTTTGATGACGACAATGATAACAAAGACGATGATCATGACGGACATAACGATGACGATGACGATGACGATGAAGAGGTCGACGACGGCGACGAGGAGGGGGACAACGATGACGACTACGATGAGAATGGTGACGACGACGATGGTGATGATGACGAGGACAACGATGATGTCGCCGATGAGAACGATGATGATGATGACGACGACAACGGCCACGACGACGATGGTGATGATGGTGACGATGATGGTGGCGACGAAGCTGATGATGCCGAGGACAACGATGATGATGATGATGATAATGGTGATAACGATGGTAACGATGGTGACGATGATGGCTACGACAATGACGATGAGGATGACGCTGGCGATGAAAATGATGATGATCATCATTATCATTATCATCACGATCATGATCATAGAATACGATGAAAATGATGAGAACGATGTCGATGATGACAGCGATGATAATGAAGATGATGATAGTGGTGGTGGTGATGATGATGATGATGATGACGTCGATGACGACAACGATTGTAGAAATGATAACTGATCAATGAAATTATCTAATGAATTAATTGAAATGTTTAAAAATCTAAAAGATCAAAGTTGACACCACAAGATCGTGATTTCAATTAGTTTGGAAAGTCACAGCCACTCGTCTCCCTTCCTCCCTTACTTCCCTCTCTCCCTCTCTCTCTTTCTCCTTAGCTTTTTGTCTCTCCCCCTCCCCCTCCCCTTCTCTTTCCCCCTCTCTTTCTCACACACATACTCTGTCTACCACCTTTTTCTTTCTAACCCTAACCCTTCTTCTGCAACAATCTTTCTCTCTCCACTGTTTTACTCCGTCTCTCCCTACTTCATCTTGCTCCCTATTCCATCACTTTCTTCCCTTGTCTCTCTCTATCCACCTCTTTTTCTCCCATCTCTCTCTCCCTCTCTCACCCGTCCACCTCTGTATCTTTCTTCTTTCCTTTCCTCATCACTCTCTCTCCTACTCTCTACCTCTCCTCTATCTAGTCCGCCCCTGTCTCTCCTCTACCATTCTCACCCCTCTGCTCTTTCCGTCTTCTTTGTATCCCACCTATCTCTCCCACTCCAGTAATTTGTCTATTCCACCCCCTCTCACAATCTCTCTCTCTCTCTCTCTCTCTCTTCCCTGTTCTATCATTCTCTTTCCCCTTCTATCTCTCTGCTTTACCTGTATCTTACCTATAATCTCCATTTACCCCTCTCCCCAATCCTGCGCTCTCCCTGCCCTGGCGTTCTTTCGACCCTTGCACTCTTCCAGACCCACATCTTTTTTACCTTTCACTCTCCTTTTTTCCTTATTCTCTTTTTCTACTTTCTTTCTTTGCTGCTCCCTCTCTCTCTCTCTCCTGCCTGCTTTTATCCTATCAATCCGTCTGTTTGTCTGCCTGCCTGCCTGCCTGCCTGCCTGCCTGTCTATCTGTCTGTCTAACTATCTTTCTTCTCTATTCTACTGTTTTCTCTCTCTGTCTTTCTTATTTTCTCCCTCTCTCTCTTTCACTTTCCTACACCTCTATCTCACTTATTTCCTACCTCGCTTCCTCTACCATATCTCTAAGTACTCCTCCTCCTCCTCCTACTCCCCCTCATCATCATCATCATAACAAACCCATGTGCCAACTAAACTTACGTACAGAGAGACAACGAGATCTGCGAAAGAGCGGAGGCGGTACATATGAATTGTTGATAAAAATTTAATTATCAAAAAAAAAAAAAAATGAAAATAAAATAAAAATAATTTTATTTAGAACTTTTAAATTGACAGTTATTGCTTTTTTTACGATAACATCGCGTTAGAGTCATGATAATCACACAAAAGACACATGTACTGTCATAGTCAGTTTGTTTTAATTTTTAAAAACTGTTATTAGTTTTATTATTTTATTGCATGTTTGTGGTCGTTACCACTGCAAACGGATATATATATATATATATATATATAAGGGATGTGGGTTCGAGTTCAACGCGGATAGGAAAGCCTTCTTTTCTCTGTCGAGGGCTTATATGCCCCCTTATTAGACTATTTTCCTTAATCATTGCACGGTGATCTTTATAAGCTTTAAGCTTATATAAAAATACCGTTATTATTATTTACAGGATTGTAAGATACGGCGCCATATAAAAAGCCATTGCAACAACAGCATATATATATAGATAAATGAAAGAATGGAGTCGAACGACGATTTAACAAAATTCCTTTATTCTCGACATATGTTTCGAAGACTGCATATTCTTAATTCCGAAGGAATAAAGGGTGCATTATGCCGTCTTCTCATCAGGAAGGACAAGGAACTTATGTCAGCATCATCACGAACAAAAACTTTTAGATGACTGCCTACACGGAGTCCATAGTGATAACACACAAATTTCCACACGAAAGCACTTGATTTCTGCCCTTGGAATGTAGCTTCAACCGTGCTTTCTGACGTAAATTTGCTACCCGGGTATCGGTTAACCGAATTATCCATACTAGGATAATTCATTCAACTACTTAAACATATATATATATATATCTATCTATATATATATATATATATATATATATATATATGTATGTATGTATGTATGTATGTATGAGTGTGTGTGCGCGTGTATGTGTTTTTGTGCGTGTTAGTATGTGTATGCATGTATTATACATACATATATACAGGCATACACACACACTCTCTCTCTCTCACACACACACACACACACACACACAATAAGAATATGGGACACAGAAGGACGACAAAGGGACGACGGGAAAACAGGCAAAAACACACAGGAAGGCAAATATTGGCCAAATATCTTCGACACGTTACGATGATGTTAAATTTGGCGGCGTCAGCAACATAAGCTGCGGTATGTAAAATGAGCGAACATTATAGACGAATGAACACACATACATGCTTACATAAATACATTGGATAAATAACATACGTGTGTGTGTGTTGTGTGTGTGTGTGTGTGCGTGTGCGTGTGTGTTGTGTGTGTGAGTGCGTGTGTGTTGTGTGTGTTGTGTGTGTGTGTGTGTGTGTGTGTGTGTGCGTGTGTGTTGTGTGTGTGTGCGTGAGCGTGTGCGTGTGTGTTGTGTGTGTGTGTGTGTTGTGTGTGTGTGTGTGCGTGTGTGCGTGCGTTTGTGTGTGTGTGTGTTATATACACTAATATAAGTAAATGAACAGCTACAAATATTACTAATAAGAGCAACATATATCAATACACTGGAGAGAAAGTTCCATTTTTAGTCAGATCTCCGATCCCCACAAATCTGATCACATCTCTTTGCTTTCTCATCTTTGAAGTTATTCAAATTATTCAAATTATTCCTAATTTCAAAAATGCCTTTGACAAGTTTGGAGTCGGAGGGGCCAAAGAAAATCGCACGTCCTTACTCATGGTTTACATAAAGTTTTTCACACCAGTGTATGTCGGATTTTATTAACATTATTTAGTTCGCATGCTCCACGTAACCAGAGCCCATTTCATCGTGAACTGGCAATGAATTTATCCTGTAATTTTCATGCTGATCCATAACTCCTTTTATTCGTCTTTTGTTGTGGGAAGAACTGTGGATATCGATGTGACAAGGGACAAAATGAATCCCTTTTACATTTTTCTTTGTCTTTTCTTAGAGTGCATTTCTTTTCTTTTTTCTTTTTCTCTTTTGGTGGAGTTCTGTTTTCTTACTTTGAGGCTGTCTCCAGCTCATTCTCCATCTCTTCTTCCTCTTCATCGTCGTAGGGCGGATTGGTCTTTTCGTCATTACCGCAGAACGAGTCCTTCGGTTCCTCAGTCGGCACTTGGGAGTGACAACAAAGCAATCCCTTCCCTCGCTTCCGGAATTACAACTGGTGGTTCTCTGAACATAGAAGAACACGTCACCTGATGTAGCTATTACTATAGCTGAGGTTCCATTCCTTTCAGCTTCTCTAATTCTGAATAAAAGACCTTTCATTCCAACACGCGTAACAGCCAGGCTTTCTGATATTCACTACGGGACACACAATCAAACCTCTTTGTGTACTTCGATGATCAGTTTTGACACAAATTCTCTGTTTAGTAATGATTTAAATTAAAGCTTTCCATTAAAATTTCATTTTAATTTATATTCATAACACAACCTTAGTAATGACAAATATATTTTAATAAATTCTTCATTATTTTCAAAATTAATTGAGACAAAGCCAATGTATTTCAACGAAGATATGGTAATGAAAGGGTTAAGAGGTGAGTTAAGGAAGAATTAATCAGAATGTCATTGCATGGGCAATATAAACTACAAACATCTAAAATAACTTAGGATTAACTTTCTTGCAATGATCCAAAGAGGGAGACTGAAGTAATGCTTAAATCAGCCCAAAGCCAAATTCTGAGCACTAATTCAGTGACTAAAAGTTATGTAACATCTTGGTAAAAAAGAGAAATGCAGTCACTGTGGATTTAGGGCAGTAGAATCACCCACATAATGAGTGAGTGCAGAAAGCTAACGCAAAAAGAATATAAAAGACGTGACAAGGTTTGTCTGCATTTCCATTAGTCACTGTGTAAAAATGTATGGATATCAGGTGGTAGCAGATTATCTCAGAAAGTGTTCTTAATGACAGAGACAAAGCTAAGATTTTTTGAGACTTCGTTGTTCAGACGAACCTCTTTGGCTTAGATACAAAATGTCTGATAGTAGCTGTGAACGGAAATAGGTTGATTATTACAGAAGACGGGGGTGGGGGAAAAGAAGCATTGAAAAAAATACAAAAATAAGCAATGGTGACGTTCTGTCATTAATTACGGAACAACAACCACATAATTTTTGATATTATTGAAGCTTTGAGCTTCATGCCATTAAAGTTGAGAGGGTATCTTGAACAAATAGCTCTGGAAATATGAACTGCTCTTTTCTAAACAATTACTGTAAATATACTCAGAGAAGTAATGTCTGCTTAAGGTCTTTGTCGAGTCTCATCAGACAGTAGATCGAGCGGTCATCATATGTTCTGTGCAAACCATTAATAATAATTCTGTCTGATGTAGACACATGCTCTGAAATTTTGTAGGAGTGAGTTAGTCATTTGCATCGACCACACTGTACAACTGGTATTCATTTTATCGACCCCGAAAAGATGAAAGACAAAAATCGACTTCAACAGTATTTGAACTCAGAATGTAAAGAGCCTGAAGAAATGCCGCTGAGCGCTTTGCCCGACTCTTCCACCATTTTGCCAGCTCGCCACTTTAACGCTGCTGATATTAAAACCCAGTCATTCATACCTGATAAAAGAGAACCGATAAACAAAGCCGCAACAGCAACAGCAGCAGTTGCAGTAGTAGTAGTAGTAGTAGTAGTAGTAGTAGTAGTAGTAGTAGTAGTAGTAGTAGTAGTAGTACCAATAGTTTCTTATATTTCTCGATGATTTATATGTGAGAAACGTAATGATGTGCAAATTGCCTTCACTGACAAACATCCGTGTCTGCTGTGAATTGTTCGGCTCAAAGTAAATCTGGAAAATTTGAGATAAATTTGACAATGAGTTCGTCGGGTCATATATTTGCATTTTAAATTCTTAATCTCGAAGAAAGCAATGTGTTTTCGTATTGTACAGAGTCTTTACTCTGGTCATTAATTGTCGCGAGATAAACACAAACCGTTAATAATCTCTCTCCATTCGACAAACGGATTTAAACATTCTCATGCAAACGGATTGATTTGCTTGCATCATTCAATACATTAAAAATCTGTGTGAGTGTGTGTATGTGTGTGTGAATGCGTGTATGTGTGTGTGTATGTGAGCGTGTGTGTGTGAGTGCAAGTGTGTCTGTGTTAGTGAGTTTGTAAATATGTGCGTGCGTGTGTGAATAAGTGTGTGTGTGTGTGCGCGTGTATGAATGATAGTGTGTATGTGTATGTGAGTAAACGTGTGTGTGAGTGTATGCGTGTGTGTGTGCGCGTGTTGTCTGTGTGTATGTAAACGAGTGTGTGCATATGTGTGTGTTTGTATGTGTATGTGCGAGTGCGTGTTAGTATATGCGCCTGTATGGGTGAGTGAATGTGTGTGTGCGCGTGTGTGTGTGTGCGTGTTGCGTGCGTACGTGTGTATTCGCGTGTTTGAGGGAGCGCGGTAAGTAGAAGAAATATTCTTTCCTACTTTAGGCACAAGGTCCGAAATTTTGAGGGAGGGGGCCAGTCGATTAGATCGACTCAGTACGCAACTGGTACTTAATTTATCGACCCGAAAAGATGAAAGGTAAAGCAAACTTCGGTGGAATTTGAACTCAGAACGTAATGACAGACGAAATACCGGCGTGCTAACATTTCTTATTTCTTTATTGCCCACAAGGGGCTAAACATAGAGGGGACAAACAATGACAGACAAAGGGATTAAGTCGATTAAATCGGCCCCAGTGCGTAACTGGTACTTAATTTATCGACCCCCGAAAGGATGAAAGGATGAATTTGAACTCAGAACGTTGCAGCAGACGAAATACAGCTAAGCATTTCACCTGGCGTGCTAACGTTTCTGCCAGTTCGCCGCCTTCGGTAGAAGAAATATTATATAGATACTGTAATTGTTGTTATCAAGTACCAGATCATCCCAGGCTGAGTAAACATATGGTCATTGGTATTCCAACCGTGACAAAATGGTTGAGAAACATTGTATTAGACCAGTGGTTCTCAACCGGGGTCCATATAAGATTTTTGGGGGTGGTGTTCACGTAAAATACTAAATTGGGGATCCGCAATAGTATTTTAAGGGCCTCTGAAAGAAACTTTGCTTTAGATGTATCAGTATGTATTGCGAGAAACGGTAAGGTTTCTTTCTCTCGCATTGAACATGGTTCAACCTACACAAGGGAATGTGTGAAAAACAAAATTGGAACTTTAAAAACAAGTTTCTACAAAACTAGTTTTTAAACAATGAATGGCTCAAAGGGATCCATAGATAAAAGATGGGTGAGGATCTCTGCATTAGACTAAGTCGAGAGTTAATATACAATAAATATCTTATTCTACCGGAGTTAGTGAACTTGCAAAATCGTTAGTGTGCCGGACAAAATGTTTAACGTCATCTCTTCCGACGTTTTACGTTCTGAATTCAATTTACGCCGAGCTCAGTTTTGCTTTCCATTCTTTGAGATATCTCTTATGGACTTGCTGTGCTAAAAACAATAAATATCAAAAAAAGAGAGACGAAAATTCGTCCCAGTAGCGGCCAGCGGGAGCACCAGATGTATTTCGGCCTTTTCCGTAAGTAAGTTTCGCCTACAAATTCATGATGGCTATTCAATTAAATACTACTTCAATTGCATACACGGGATTTTTAATCAGTCGGGCGGCTATACGCAACAACAGTGAATATTTTATTCACTTATTCCAATATCAAAGAAAACAAATTCACCACCGAAATGTGGCTCGTTGCGAGTCACACGCGTTTGAAAAGATCCTAAAATATATTTGCATTCTCGCTGGCACCTGCTCGGGCAACATAGCAAGTTTACAAGAAGTGTTAGCACAAGACATACTGCAATAACTGGCCTGTCGACAGTGTGTATACATTCAATATGACACGTATGTGTATTTTATTTAATTACTGCTTGCTTCAATTGCATATCGAGCAACTAGCACAGTTCTGGTCAGGAAATTTCACCTGGAAGGATAAAAGACCAAGTCGACCTCAGCGGAATTTGAGCTCAGAACGTAAAGACAGACGAAATGCCGCTAAGCATTTTGTCCGTGTTAACGATTCTGCCAGCTTAATAATAATAATAATAATAATAATAATAATAATAATAATAATAATAAATGCCCAGGCAGTGGCTCTCATGGCTTCTGATCTTAACTGATTGGAAGTGTTATCATGTACATTGTTTTGTTTTGGTATAAAAGGTGGGCTACAGCAAATATTCTGCTCAATACCACAGATTTACTTGACCATGTCCCTCAGTGGCTGACGATATGTGCAACTCTGACCACGAATAGAAGTTGTGGGGGACCATCATAGCAGTGTGTTGAAAGGAATTATTGGAGATTTGGATAATTCACCTTTGGAAACATGGGTTTCCAAAGGTTCAACATCCTTAAACAATCCTTATTCAGGGACCTTGTGAGCGGGATGGGCTACTCGACCAGAAGAAAATTCTAACTGGGCCCCACCTGCAAGGTCATGTGCTGTTTATCTTGATATGAGATCGCCATGTTACGCACATATGGTTGTGATGCATGAGCCTGGTGGACCCTTA
>NW_021834544.1:32500-35000 GCF_006345805.1 Octopus sinensis
CACTGCGTGACACCATTTGATTGGATTTGGTAAACGGAAACTGAAAGAAGTCCATCGAATATATATATATATATATATATATATATATATATATATATATATATATATATATATTAATCAATATAGGGTAGCAAAAAATTCAATAGAAATTTATCGCTACCAGCGGTCTAGTGGGAAAGAGAAAATAGTCAAAGACTATATAGATAAATTCAACAACAATTAAGGAATGGCCTTAATAGGCCATTCGGTCCACTAGAAAAAGCAGCCAGGACTCAAACCGCTAAGTAGTAGTAATTCAGAAATCAAATGAAAATTTAAAAACATTTACCCTAATTCATCTTTAGACGAATTAGGCTACCAAAGGCTACACCTCATGAGGTGTAGCCTTTGGTAGATTGACTTAATTTAATTTAATTAAGCTGGTTTGCCATTAAAAACACCGAAACGATGCATCGTCTAAAGATGAATTAGGGTAAATGTTTTTAAATTTTCATTTGATTTCTGAATTACTACTACTTAGCGGTTTGAGTCCTGGCTGCTTTTTCTAGTGGACCGAATGGCCTATTAAGGCCATTCCTTAATTGTTGTTGAATTTATCTATATAGTCTTTGACTATTTTCTCTTTCCCACTAGACCGTTGGTAGCGATAAATTTCTATTGAATTTTTTGCTACCCTATATTGATTAATTGATGATTTTCTGACTAATTCTGAGATTGAATCAGCAGTTTATATTTACTGCTGATAAGTTGGCGCGAATACGATGGTTTTGAAAATTTTAGGGCAGATATTCCTAGGGCATTGATACAGATGCCTCGTGTATATCCGTCTCTCCTGGCTTCTTTACCGATGAGGTGTGGCCTTTGGTAGGTTGAGTCGGCTTCGGAAGAATTTAAACTCAGAATGTAAAGACATGAAATACCACAAAGCATTTCACCCAGCGTGCTAACGATTCTGCCAGCACACCGCCTTGGGCAAGTGTCTTCTACTATAGCCAAGGACCGACCAAAGCCTTGTGAGTGGATTTGTAGACAAACTGAAAGAATCTCGTCATATATATATATATATATATATATATGTGTGTGTGTGTGTGTGTGTGTGTGTGTGTGTGTATGTGCATTTCTATGTCTGTGTTTGTCCCTCCACCATCGCTTGACACCGATGTTAGTGTGTTTACGTCTCCGTACGTTAGCGGTTCGGCAAAAGAACAGCTTTCAATCGCATGTACTTATGGAGTTTCTTCAGTAGCTTCGTAATACTTGGACATTAATTCAGTATGGAGGAGATAAATCTTGTTTTGACTTCCTCCTTTCAAATAATTATATATATATATATATATATATATATATAATATATATTACATACACACACACACACACACACGCACCTACACACATTCCTTGTCTTTGAAACTCTCTTGTTTTTAAAAATCATGATTCGTCTACCTTTCAACTTCTGTTCTTTCAACATGTGATCTCTTGAGCACCACCAGCAAAAATATTTTTTTCCTCTGTCTTCCCTTCTTGGGATCTTTCCTTCTTGGGATCTTTCCTTCTCCTTGTTTCCGACGAAGAGCTCCGCTCGAAACGTTAAGCCCTCCTTCCCTTCTTTCCTGAGCGTCAAATAATACTTTAATTGTTCCAGGTCCTCGCGTTGCTGTGTTTTTTTCTGTGTTTTCTTGTTTGGATTAACTTTATATATATATATATATATATATTAGATTGTCAAGTATGAAATTTGTAGTAAAATATATGCTAAAATTTGGATAGCTGCTCATTTTGCGCCATTATTATATTTTGACATTATTTTTTGTTAGAAAGCTGACACATTTATTTCTTTATTCTAACACATTTTGCATTTTATAAAGTATTTAAAAATCGCTGTTTGCTATTTTTGTTTAGAGAAGGATAAGTCGGAAATTCGTGCAATTTTGATATCTGAGTTCTTTCTTGGAAATACAGCATCATAGACAGCTCGGAATATTAATGGAGTATTTCATTCTAACACAGCAGACAGTATCAAATTGGATTGCAAAATTTCGTTCTGGTAACTTTGACCTCACAAATGAGCAACGCGGCGACCAGAAACAAAGGTGGATAATGACGAACTGAAAGCCACCATCGAGTCAGGTCCATCTCAAAGTACCCGTGAATTATCGTTGTTGTTTGGTGTTAGCAAGCAAACGATATTGACTCACCCAGTTCAAATCGGTAAAGTGAAAAAGTTGGATAAGTCGGTTCCACATGTGCTTAATGAAAATCAGAAACAGCAACGTTTGGAAGGTCACGAAAATGAATCATTTCTGAATCGAAATGGATCCAATACAACAACCGTAAACGTTTATCACAATGGTTGGACAAAGACGAATCACCAAAACACAGTCCAAAAAGCAAAATTCATCAAAAGAAGCTGAAGGTGTGGCTTTGGTGGTCTGGCACAGGTGCGATCCATTATGGCTTCATTAAACCTGGCTCATTAATCCCGGCCGAAGTATACTACAGC
>NW_021834544.1:40000-59987 GCF_006345805.1 Octopus sinensis
TATTTGTTGTCTAAAGAAATCAGGGGAGACAATATTAGGACCCCCCTCGGCCTTATAGTAATAATATAAGTATAGTAATAATTGTGAAATTATAGTAGTGAACAAGTAAATAATAAGATAGGGATTATAGCAGTAATAGTAAAATTATAATAGTGAACAAGTAAATAATTACCTAGATTGATAATTACCCAGAATGATTAACAAATGGCATTGTGAAACCGTCGAGTCGCCGACGACTAAACCGCTTGGTGAGGAGGGTGGATTTTCGACACCCTGCAGGATTAAAAACAAAACCCGGCAATGGGCAGAGGAACTCAGAAGAGTCAATAGCCATTCCGAAAACGGGTAGACAGAACTCGTTAGCCTTGGTTGGCAGTCCGTCTAGGAGAAGGAACACTGATTTAAAACTGGGGTAGATAGGACACATTAGTTACAGTGGTGATAACCTATCAGTGTCCAACGGCTCCATCCCTGGGATGAAGACGAATGAACCGCGAATCGGGATTTAACTCTGGAGCAATATTTGGATGAAGATATGGGACCAACTGACTCTCACCTGTCTCCTAGCGAGAATTAACATCATGATCCCCAACACACAGAAATGCGAAGGCAACTGGCCCAACTTATGGGCAGGAAGAACTCTGCAGTCGTGGTTGACAATCTTGCTAGAAATGGTGTCTCGATAAAAATACCGGTTGGTGGCTAACCTTAGAACACAAACCTCATTGTTGAGTGGAAATGTCTAATACAAATGTATCAAATAATGGTGGTAATGAGGCTGGAACCAAAGGTGAAAGCCTTTCGCCCGGCAGGTGACCTGTGTTCGCACAGCGCATGTTCGGTCGTCATTCAGAGACTGCTTGCTCATAAAGCTAGAAGTAGAGAAGAAGGTGGAATAAGGAGGCAAACCGAACAGTAATTGAATGCTGGATCAGGAGAGAACCCAGGAGAACGAATGGAAACGAATGAAAGCAAAATAGAAATGAGATGGGACTCTTCGAAACAAGTTAGCCGATCAAGGAAGAGGAATAAGAGCAAAAGGGTGGCTAACAGACATAGAAATAGAAGTGATAAAAAGGTAAGTATTAGATAGAAATAATACTTCGCCAACAGATAATATGTCCAGTGAGAACAGAAAAAATGAAAGGTGGCAGTGAAGACGTAGAGTAAAGTATAAATGTAAATGCATTCTCAGTAAATGAAGCAGAAGGAAGAGCAATATCACAAGAATACGATGATGACCGACTGGACATAGAGAGGACGCTGCATCGATATATTAGAGAAGACCAGGATCAAGCACCTCCCCACCAACCTGGGGTATATTGACTGACACAAGCTCAGGGTAGAAACCGAAAGGATAGATTCGGTTCCTGGGATATTCCAGACGAGAAATACACCTGAAACTAACAATATTATTTGAGCTGCAGCTACGGTTGCTGCATAGAGATTTGGATACAAAAGAAAAGAACAAACAGAAGGTAAAGAACCGTACTGGTGTAGAGGAATTTGTGAGAAACAAATTTAAAAAGTAATTTGAGAGAAGAGGGGTTTTGCAGAGCGAAAGCATTAGAATAATGCTGGGAAAACATATAGAATAAAAGATAAAGGTTATGATGTGATATTGGAAGAATTGAAACAAAGAGTATTAGCAATCAATGCAAAACAGGAAAGATATCACAACAGAAAAAGACAGTTCAAGCAAAACAGATTGTTTGAAGCAAATCAGAAGAAAATGTTTCAGGAACTAGATGGGCAAATGCATGTAACAATGATACCAGATACAGAGGAAAGCAAGGCATTCTGAAGATGGGTCTGGGACCAACCTGTAGAGCATAAGGATGAAGCAAAGTGCCTGCATGAAATCCAAGATAGGTTAAGAAATATAGAAATCCAAAAAGACATAAGGAAAACTACAGAAATTATATAAAAAAGCAGTTAAGAAAATTCCCAAATTGGAAGAGCCCAGGATCGGATGAGGTCCAAGGGTATTGGATGAAGAAGCGGAGAGGGTTCCATGAAAGGATAGCACAACAGCTAGATGGGTGCTTGCAGGAAGGGTGCAGTACCCAGGTGGATGACAAAGAGAAAGACATTGATATGTGGATCCTGAAAAGGGAAATGTTGCATCCAAGTTTAGACCAATAACATGTCTTCCACTGATCTGGAAACTAATGTCAGGTGCTTTGGCCTGTGAACTGTACAGATACTGGGAAAAAAAGTGCGCTGCTACCCTTTGAACAAAAAGGGTGCGGAAAATGGAGCCGGGGAACGAAAGATCAGCTCTTAATTGATAATCTATTTATCAGGAACTGCAGAAGACATACAAGCCTGAGCATGGCATGGGTTGACTATCGCAAAGTGTACGATACGATATCACACTCCTGGATAACAAGAACAATGGAAATGTATGGAGTAGCACAGAATATGAGAAGCTCTATATAGAACAGCATGAAATACTGGAAAACGGAATTGACAGAAGGGAAGCAAGTACTAGGAGAGGTGAAAATCAAGAGAGGAATCTTGCTGGGGGACACTGTGTCCCCACTGATATTCGTGTTGGGAATGATCCTCTTGAGTGAAATACTACAGAAAACAAAGTTGAGGTACGATCTAGAAAGAGGTTAGGGAAAACTAAACCACTTGCTTTTCATGGACGACCTGAAGCTATTTACAAAAAACTGAGGCAGAACTGGACAGCTTAGTCCAGTCTGTGTGGATTTTCTCCAATGATATTAAGATGAAGTTTGGACTTTCAAAATGAGCTACGATGGTGATAAGGCGAGGAAAGCTTGCCAGGACAGAAGGCATATGGTTGCCAAGTGGTGAAATGATGAAAGCAATCCAACTTCACTCCAGCTATAAATACCTGGGAATACCTGAGACAGATGAAATCAAACACCAAAGACAAAAAGAGAATACCTGCGGCGGGTGAGAAAAATATTGGCTTCAAAGCAGAATGTCAGAAATATAATTTCGGCTATAAACTCGCGCGCAGTTGCAGAAGTTCGGTTGGGCGCTGGAATCCTGAAGTGGAAAGAAGAGGAGCTAAAAGAGTTGGACAGGAAGTCAAGAAAGTTCCTAACGATGCATGGAGTCCATCATCCACGTGCAGACACTGATCGCTATATATGAAGAGAGTAAATGGAGTGAGGGGGACTGATAAGTGTAGAGGACTGCGTGCTTATCGAACTTGAGAGCTTAATGAGATACCTAACCCAAAGTAAGGAAACCTTGCTTGTGACAGGAACGAGGGAACATTGAGAGCAGGGAAAAAAAAGGAAAACAAAGGAAGCAGTACAAATAGGAAATGAAGAAGAATTACGCAAGAAGGGACTACACAATCAATTATATGTAGCCACAACAGAAGTTGCTGGGAAAAATAAGTGGGATTGGTTGATGAAAGGAACCCTAAAAAAAAAGAGACCAAGAGCACTATGCTGGCAGCGCAGGACCAAACTCTTGCAGAAGAGGGTCAATCATTCTTCATGGCATTGATTGACCACACGTTTCACTAATGACAGCCCAAAAGTTGAGGGAACTTGGCTACGAAGTTCTTCCCATACAGCTTATTCCCCAGGCCTTTCTCCTACAGACTAACCCTTTTTTTGAAACACCTTAATGATTTCCTGCGAAAGAAGGAGTTCAAAATTCAAACCGATGCGTTCAAAGAGTTCATCAGCTCCAGAACACCAGATTTTTATGTTACCGGAATAAACAAACTTGTAGCTCGTTGGCAAAAATGTGTTACTTTGATGAATAAAATTTCAGCATTGTTGAAATATATTGTGATAAATTTCATGTTTCAAAACGTTACTTACTTTTTACTCAGACTGATTTATGTGTATAATGGTATATATTGTATATATATATATATATATATATATTAAATTAGAGATAAAACCACTATTAGGCAAATCAAACAGTGAAAAATATAAACCAAAACATAGAAATAAAATTAATTAATATAATATACAAAATATATAAAGTATAAAATTCAAAAATTAAATTATTTAAATTTAAAGTTAAAATTTCAAAATTAAAAAAAATTATTAATTTATACTTATAAATAGGCTTTCCATTTAATTCTAGAATTTTGAATTTTATATTTTATATATTTTGCATATTATATTCATTAATTTTATTTCTATGTCTTGGTTTATGTTTTTCACTGTTTGATTTGCCTAATAGTGGTTTTATCTCTAATTTAATCTATATATTTATACTGTAAAATTAGATTTAATCCTAAATCTAATTTTTCCCTGTAAGTTTGGATTTACTCCCTAATATTGTTATTAATGTATGTATATGTATATGTATTTATAAATAGAACAAAAACGCAATAGAAGGCATTAAAACATTCGGAGAGATAGATGATGCAAGGCAGACAAGAGAAACAACAATTAGACGGACAGGCAAAAAAAGGCAGGTCATTCTTGGCTTTCTTTCATCAGTCAAGTCCCAGAAGTCACGACCATTTCGGACAGTTCCACTTGTGATGGTTATGGAGATGTATGCATGTATGTGTGTGTCTATGTGTACGAGGGGAAGACAGGAGTGTGCAAGAGAGAGAGAGAGGGAGTGGGAGAGAGAGAGAGAGAAAGAAAGAAAGAAGGAAAGAAGGAAAGAAAGAGAGAGAAAGAGAGGGAGAGGGAGGGGGAAGAGAAAAATGATTACAATTGATCATAGAGCTGGTCACGATTTGATTTAGGGTGAAACAACGACGGTAACTTTGCGAAATTGAAAACCGAACCTTCTTTCTATGGCATCTAAAGCTAAGCTTACTAAGATCTTACCGTTACTACTCTATATCGCGTCAGGAAACCGCAATTAGGATTGCAATTGACCGAACGAACGAATGAAAGTTATTTTCTCTTCGCTTAAACCATTCATTTATTGAAAGGGACGGGGTGAAACGGGGCGGAATGGAGCGGAAGTAGACGGAAGGAGATGGGGGGGGGGAAGAAACAGTTTCGCTAGTTCAGTAGAAGCGTAAGTGAAGCAATTCGATCTGGAGACTGACAGCTTTAACGAGTAGATTGGACGATGGGTCATGGCTCAACATGAATAAATAATTCGAGATCAAATCTATCCGCTCATCGATTAGTTAGCGCGTAAGAGCAAAGCAGAGCGAGAGAGAGAGAGAGAGGGGGCGAGAGAGGGGGAGAGAGGGGGAGAGAGACGGATATATATGCATTTTATGTGTGTATATGTGTGTGTGTGTGTGTGTGTGTATATATATATATATATATATATATACACAGACACTCACACTCACACACACACTCGCACGCGCACGTACGCACACGCGCGCGCAATCGCACACACACACACCACACACACACACACACGCACACACACACACACACACACACACACACACACACACAGAAGTTATCTTCAAAGAAACTATTAACTTTCGATGCTAAGAGGATTGCTGCTAAATTTATCTCCCGATATGAAGAAGTTCCCTGTTCGTTCTGATTATATAAATAAGTAAATAAAATACTAAAAACAAGCAAATAAGTAAACAAGCAAACATATGAATAGATAATTAAAGACGTGTAACGGGAAGTACAGAATGAAGAAAAAAATTGAAACACTTGCCCCTCCTCTAAACAAAAAAATATCAAAGAAAATATAAATAATGACCAATGAATTTATTTAAGAGTATTTATTTATAGCTGAAAAGGAAACGTAAAGATCTCTTTCGAAAGCGAAATAGTATAACCGTCACTCGCGAGCGAACGTAATGCCGTTAACATGTACCGTGCTCTCGTTAACTGTTTTAGTTGCCTGTGTAGTCTCGAGCAGATATAAGCATCTTGCCAGTGCCCAGCATCCATGATCCAGTGGAATGTTCTGTGAAAGCTGTGGAGGCGCAATGGCCCAGTGGTTAGGGGAGCGGACTCGCGGTCGTAGGATCGCGGTTTCGATTCCCAGACCGGGCGTTGTGAGTATTTATTGAGCGAAAACACCTAAAGTTCCACGAGGCTCCGTCAGGGGATGGTAGTGATCCCTGCTGTACTCTTTCACCACAACTTTCTCTCACTCTTACTTCCTGTTTCTGTTGTACCTGTATTTCAAAGGGCCGGCCTTGTCACTCTCTGTGTCACGCTGAATATCCCCGAGAACTACGTTAAGGGTACACGTGCCTGTGGAGTGCTCAGCCACTTACACGTTAATTTCACGAGCAGGCTGTTCCGTTGATCGAATAAACCGGAACCCTCGTCGTCGTAACCGACGGAGTGCTTCCACAGTGAAAGCTGGAAGGTGAGAGGCGAGAGAAGGCTGCTACAAGTAGGACCCGCTTAGCTAGGTACATATTCAAAGCTGAGTGGACTGGCGCAATATGATAGAAAATGCCATATGAGTTTAGAATAGTGAGAGCAACACTTTAACCACGTGACCACTCAACTTTTTCATTAAAAGTTACACATTAAAGGTTATTTGAGGTTTTCTGAAAGGGAAGCTATTTCACATCGAATTTTCTATCTGCAATCCAAGCTTTCTGATTGGCTGCTTTCGTCTTTCTAGTAAGTTCTTTCTTTCTTCCTTCCTTCCTTTATTTCTTTCTTTCTTGCTTGCTTGCTTGCATGTTTTCTCGGTTTCTCTTTCTTTCTTTCTTTCTTTCTTTCTCTTTCTTTCTTTCTTTCTTTCTTTCTTTCTTTCTTCTTCCTTCCTTCCTTTATTTCTTTCTTTCTTCCTTACTTGCTTGCATGCTTTCTCGGTTTCTCTTTCTTTCTTTCTTTCTTTCTTTCTTTCTGTTTTTCTTCCTTCCTTCCTTTATTTCTTTCTTTCTTCCTTACTTGCTTGCATGCTTTCTCGGTTCTTTCTTTCTTCTCTTTCCTTTCTTTCTTTCTTTCTGTCTGTTTTCTTCCTTCCTCCTCCTTTATTTTTCTTTCTTTCTTCCTTACTTGCTTGCATGCTTTCTCGTTTCTCTTTCTTTCTTTCTCACTCTCTCTTCTTTCTTTCTTTCTGTTTTCTTCCTTCCTTCCTTTATTTCTTTCTTTCTTCCTTACTTGCTTGCATGCTTTCTCGGTTTCTCTTTCTATCTTTCTTTCTTTCTTTTTTCTTTCTTCCTTCCTTTCTTTTTTTACTTCTTTCTTTACTTCTTTTCTTTTTTTCTTTCTTTCTTTAATTCTTTTTTCTTTCGTTTCTTTCTTAGCGAGACCACTTAGTAGGGTGGTTGTGGTGGTGCAATGATTAGTGAGGTTGCGATGTGAGCGAGAGAGGATGAGGAGAGAAAATGAAATAAGATAAAATAAAATAAAATAAAATAAATAAATGAATGAATAAATAAAGAAGGAAAGAAAGAAGAAATAAACAAAAGAAGAAAAATGATTTGAGTACTTGACTGGTGCATTATTTGCCGACCCTGAACAGATGAATGGGATAGTCAGCATCGGCTGGATTTGAACCCAAATTGTAAAGAGTAAGAATAAACACCACATGCTCGATGTTCTAACGATTCGGCTAATTCCTCATCCTTTTTGTTTCTAAGCTAGGCACATGGCCTGAAATGTGGAAAGGAGTAATGCTCAATTATATCGACTCCAGTATTTGACTGGTACTTTATGTTGTCGACGACTGAAGGAAAAAAGATAAAATTGACTTCAGCAGGATTTGAAACCGGATCGTAAAAAGCTGGTTACGAGTAGCGCGAGGCATCTATAAATCCATCCGTAACGATTCTGATAATCATCTGCCACTTTAGGAAGAAGAAGGGGAGGAGGAGAGGGAGAAGATGAGAAGGAGGAGGGGAGAGAAGAGATAGAGGAGGAGAGGAGGAGAGAAAGAAGATGAGAAGGAGAGGGAAGATGAGGTAGGAGAGGGATGAGGAGGGGAAGAAGATGAGGAGGAGGGAAGAGAGTGAGGAGGAAGGAGGGGAGGGGAGGATGGAGAGAAAAAAGAATGAAGAAGAAGGAGGAGGGGGGAGAAGGAGGAGGAGGAGGAGGAGGAGAAGAAGAAGAAGAAGAAGAAGAAGAAAAGAAGAAGAAGAAGAAGAAGAATGACAAGTGAAGAAGAAAAAAGGAAATAAACTAGCAAGAATTGAAGACTCTTATCCAGCAATATAGAAAGAAAATATAAGAATGAGATGAAAAAAAACTGAGTAAAAAAGAAAAAGAAGAAAAAAGATAGAAGAAAAGTTTAGCAATAAGAAGCATTTTAATGGGATTAAAGATGGGAATGGATAGATTAAAAGGAAAGTAAGTGGAATCAAAGAAAAAGATTAGTGCTACTTTCAGACACCTAAGGAGAGAAATAAGACGAAAAAGAGAGAGAGGGGGAAAGAGAAAGAGAGATACAGAGAAAGAGAGAGAGACAGAGGGAGAGAGAAAGAGAGAGACAGGGGGAGAGAGAGAGGAAGAGAGAGATAACGAGACGTAATGTGAGAGAAGGAGAGAGATGGAAAGAGAAACATGGTAAGAAGGAGAAAGGCAGAGAGAGAGAGAGAGAGAGGAGAAAAAGAGAGATGGAGAGAACGAAAGATGGAGAGAAAGATATGGGGAGACAGAGATGGAAGAGATGGAGAGTAATATGGAGAAACATGGAAAGAGAGAGAGACATACAGGGAGACATATTGGGAGAGAGAGAGAGAGAGAGAGAAAGGAGAGTTGGAGATAAAAACATGGCAAAGAGAGAGGGGGAGAGAGAGCGGTAGAAGGAAAGATAGAGATAAAGAGAGACTCAGACAGACAGAGACAGACAGAGATGAAGAAAGACAGAAAAAGAGTGAGAGAGCAAGCATGTGAGTGGGAGTGAGATATAGAGATAGAGAAACAGAGATAGAGACAGTCAGATTAAGAGAGAGAGAGAGAGAGAGAGAGAGGAGGAGACGAAGCGAGAGAGAAAGAGGGTGAGAGAGTTGGAGAACGAGAGAGAGGGAAAGAGAGTTGGAGAGAGAGAGAGGGGGAGGGAGAATTGGAGAGAGAGAGAGAAATAGAAAGAAACAGAATGAGGGAGACACAGAGAGAGGTAGAGAGAGATCGACAGACAGAAAGACAGAGACAGAAAGAAAGAAAGAAAGAAAGAAAGAAGGAAAGAAGGAAAGAAAGAGAGAAAGAGAGAAAGTGAGTGGGTATGTGTATGTGTGTTTGAGAGAGAGAGAGAGAGAGAGAGAGAGAGAGTGAGAGAAGGGTGGGGGAGATACGTCTGATTGTGTAACTGTACCTAATTATAGATCCGTTCAAGAATAATTCCAAATGAGACGGTTAGGAGGGATGGGGTAGGGTGGAAGGGGGGGAGGTGATGATGATAATGAATATAAGAAAAGAAAAAGAAAACAAAAAATAGAACTGCCTCCTCCCCCCCTTACAAAATAACAAAAAACCCAAACAAAATATTCCCCCTTCTTCTGCTCCATTTTCACGAAATTGATGGAAGACATCACTTCAAAGAGAATCTATATACACCTGTCAGAATCTGCATCTCACTACATTAGATAGATGGGAGGCAGAAGGAAAAGAGGAGGAGAGGGAGGAGGAGGAAGAGGATGAGAAGTAGCGGTGGTAGTAGTGATAGTGGTAGTAGTAGTAGTAGTAGTAGTAGTGATGGAAGATAAGCATAAAGTAGTAATAGCGGTAGTAATGGTTGTTGTGATTGTAGTGGTAGTAGTAGTTGTAGTAGTAGTAGTAGTAGTAGTAGTAGTAGTAGTAGTAGTAGTAGTAGAGGAAAAAGAAGAAGAAAAAGAAGAAAGACAATAAGATAAAATTAGAAATAATAATAATGACGACGACGACGATGATGATGATGATGAAGATGATGATGACGACGATGAGTGAGGTGTCAGCTTCAAAAATAATCAATATTTTTGGCTATTTTCTTGAATGTCAAATATCTCTCATTGGTTGACATTTTAGAGGTATTCGTGAGATATTGTTTTTTTTTAATTTTTCTTTCTTTTTTTTTTCACTTTCGGAAAGAAGATAAACTAACGCAAAACTAGTTACGACACAGGCTGTTGCTGATGTTGTTGTTGCGATTGTCTTTGCTGTTATTTATTTGTTTAACCGTTTAACATTTAAACCGGCCATATACGGCCCAGATATTCTACCTGTTTCATATATTTGTACTGGCTAGATCTGGTGGAGGCGCGTGGCTTAGTGGTTAGGCTGTCAGCACCATGATCGTAAGATTGTGGATTCGATTCCTGGACTTGGCGACGCGTTGTGTTCTTGAGCAAAACAGATCATTTCACGTTGCTCCAGTCCACTCAGCTGGCAAAAATGAGTAACTTTGCGATGGACTGGCGTCCCATCCAGCTGGGGGGAACACATACGCAATAGAAACCGGGAAACCAGGCCCATGAGCCTGGCTAGGCTTTAAAAGGGCGCATCTATTTACCTATTACTGGCTAGATCCAACCTCATACACTTTCTCTTCAATGTCATTCTAAAAGCAAACAATCGCATCATCGAAATCCTGAAGTGACAAAATAATATATGATTTAGTCTAAACAATGTGAATAAAGCATTACACTTGACAGAATAATTTGAATGCTTCCTTTAGCATTTAAATGGGTATATCTGGTCAGAATATCAAGTTCAAACTGGCCAGACCCAACATCTCACACCTACTCTACAATGTAATTGTAAAAATAAACAATCACGTCATTGAATCTCAAAGCTATGGTATAATGCATGGTTAATTCTAAACAATGTGAATAAATAAGTATTACATTTGACAAAGACGTATGAGATGGCTTGGACATGTTAGCCGTATGGAAGATGGCAGAATCCCCAAGGACATACTCTAGGGAGAGCTTGCTAGGGGCACTAGGTCTGTGGGAAGACCGTTCTTACGATACAAGGATGTTTGCAAAAAGGACATTATTGGCCTGCGGCATCAATATTAGCGGTTGGGAAGCAGTTGCCAGCAACCGTGGAGACTGTCGACGTACCGTAAAAGAGGGAATACAAAGGAGCGACAGAGGGAGAGAGGAGAAATGGAGAGACAAGAAAAGACGTCAACAAGAAACTATGACATTACAACCAGTCAGGCAAAGTCTTCGCTACATTTGCGGCATCTGCCAGAGATAGGACTACACAGCCACAGCAGGAAATGTGTTAGGACATGAAATGTAAAAGCCGGACTAGATTATTTTATGCGCAACTCCATTGTCTCCCGAGACAAAAAAGGATGCCAACAACAACATTTGACAAAGAAATCCGAATGCTAAACGGTTAGACCCAGGTCATTCTGATCCTATGTACGCGTGACATGTGACTGTCTTTCTATTATTGAAACCTGGTGTATATACAACTACATTATCAAATGTGTGTTTCTTATATGGTGTATATACGACTACATTATCAAATGTATTTATACGACAGGGTGTGATTTGAGATCATTTTCGAGCAGGTCGGACTGTTGTCAATCGGGTTGTTGGCAGGCTTTGGTTATGCCGGTACAACAAAATATTTTTGAGCCTGCAAGTGGTACCCGTTAGGTTGTTGTTTTATCTTTGGTCATTGGACTACGACCATTCTGGGGCTCGCCCTTAAAGTCGAAAGAATCAACCTCTGTATTTAGGTTTTTGAAGCTTAGCACTAATACTATCGGTTTATTTTGCTTATTCGCTAAGGTAAAGGGACGTTAGCAAATCAACACCGGTTGCCAAGCGGTGGGGGGGGGGGCAAGCATAAACACAGAGATACGTACATACATGCACGCATACATATATGCATGCACACATACATACACACACATACATACATACACACACACATACATATATATATATCTATGTATGTATATATACATATACATACACACACACACATATATATATGTATGTATGTATACATACATACACACACACACACATATATATTCTTTTATACGTTTCAGCCCCAAGGCTGTGACCAAATTGGGGCAATATTATATATATGTGTGTGTGCGTGTGTATGTATGTGTGTGTGTGTGTGTGTAACCTAGTCTCTTTGCCAGTGGGGTAGCATTATTCGAAAATGAAAACAATGCGGAGTACATTGTGACTAGCGATGTATAACAGCATTGTATAGTCTAGTCGATTCTGTGATACCGCGATATATATATATATATTATATATATATATATATATATATATATATATTATATATATATTATATATATATATTATATATATATGCGCCTATATTTATGTATATATATATCACTTTGATCACTTTGACCGACCAGTCCGTCAGGCGTCCATTTGACACCGCTGGTCACAGCATGCTGTCCACTACTCTCTGGATCGCGCCTTTCTCATCCACGTGATCCCAATCGTCCTCTTGAAATCGTCACTCCACCGTCGTGGAGGTCTTCCGGGTGGTCTTTTCCGCTCACGCGGGTACCACTCGACAACTGCGTGCGTCCACCGATTATCGGTGAGCCGGGCGACGTGTCCAGCCCATCTATACTTGCTCTACATTCAGGAAGAGGGAGAGGATGAGATGGACTTGGATATCGCCGAACTCTAAGCACCGAAGCGAGATCGACTACATCCTGGTTGATAAGCGACGCATATTGCATGACGTCTCCGTCGTGACGCCATTCAACACCGGCAGCGATCATCGTCTGGTAAGGGCGAGGGTCGTCATCGACGAGAAGAGGGAGAAGATGGCGTTATATTTGGCGTCGAAGGGAAAACGTGTCCGAGTCTACAACGAAGCAAAGCTGCAGGAAGCCATCATGCAGGAAGACTGGTGCCAAGGAGACGACATAGACGATGACTACAACTCACTGATAGGGAAACTGAAAGAGTGTTTAAGGAAAGCTAAGGGTGTATGCCTAAGAGAAAAGAAGGGAAGAATCTCGGAAGAAACTACGAAGTTACTCGAGAAGAGGAAAAATATGAAGGGGACTATTGAAGATCACCTTGAATATTCCATTCTCAGCAGAGTGATTCGTCAGCAACTAAAGAAAGACTTTGAGGCACACCGGATGGAGAAGCTCTTGAAGGCCGCAGAGGAAAAGAAGAGCCTCAAGAAATGCAAGAGGGACATGGTACTATATAGATCGGAGGTGACGGCCCTGAAAAATACAGATGGAATACCGGTCAAGGAGAAGAGCGAGATGGAAAAAGTTTGTGAAGACTTCTACACCAAGCTCTTTAAGTCTACCAGAAATGTCCAGCCGTTACCACCACTCCAACAGGAAGAAAACGTGCCACCTATCCTTGTCAGTGAGGTTGAAAGAGCCATCGGCTCGATGAAAAACGGAAAGGCTCCAGGGAAAGACGGTACAACATCGGAGGTGCTAAAGTCAGGCAGAGAGCAGCTCTGGAAAATCCCCGATGAGCGATTTACGCACTATCTAGACGAGGGAAGAATTCCCTCGCAGTGGAAAGAGTCAAATACCATCCTGCTGTATAAGAAGGGCGACAGAGAAGATCTAAAGAACTACCGACCCATATGCCTGCTGTCTCACGTGTACAAGCTGTTCACGAAGATAATTCTGAACAGGTTGTCACGTCGTCTCGACGAACAACAACCGAGGGAGCAAGCAGGCTTCCGGAAGAACTACAGCTTAAGCGAGTAAATGCGTACAAGCTGCCACTTTGCGTTGCGTTTGTAGATTATGAGAAGGCCTTCGATAGCGTCGAAACCAATGCAGTGCTGAACTCGCTGCAGAGGCAAGGAATCGAAGCGCAATATGTGCAGCTGCTCAGAGAGGCAAATTCCGGATGCACCACCGACATAGCTCTACTGTCATCACCCATACGAGTGCCGGTCGAGAAGGGAGTGAAGAAAGGAGATACAATCTCCCCAAAACTTTTCACTGCATGTCTCAAACAGATCATCAGAGGCATCGAATGGCAAGGTGATGTCAACATCAATGGTGAGCTCCTCACTCACCTCCATTTCGCTGACGACATCGTACTCATCGCTGAAAACATGGATCAGCTTCAGACCATGCTGACGGAGCTCGACATCAAAAGTTCTGCAGTAGGTCTCAAGATGAACCGCATGAAAACAAAGTTCATGCGGTCAGACAACGTACCAACAGGTCGAATGGTGATCGGCAGTGATGAAATAGAGGAGGTGAGAGAATATGTCTACCTGGGACAGGAAGTAAATATGTGCCGGGATATCAAAAAGGAGATCTCACGGAGAGTAAGGGCCGGATGGAAGGCGTTCAATGGCATAAGGGATGTGCTCAAGGGAAGGTTGGACAGGACCACCCGCGCCAACCTCATTAACAGTGCAGTTCTGCCTGCAATGTTATATGGTAGTGAAACATGGGCTACCACAAAGAGAGAAGAGCAAAGACTGGTAACGACTCAAAGAGCCATGGAAAGGTCAATGCTTGGTATCTCGTTGAGAGAGCACATAAATAGCAACATCATCAGAAAGAAGTCCGGCGTGAGAGATGCCATCGCAGAGTATACTCGCAGCAAGTATATATATATATATATATATATATATATATTATATATATATATATACACACACATATAGGCGCAGGAGTGGCTGTGTGGTAAGTAGATTGCTTACCAACACATGGTTCCGGTATCCTTCCCACTGCGTGGAACCTTGGGCAAGAGTCTTCTACTAAGCCTCGGATCGACAAAGACTTCTGAGTGGATTTGGTAGACGGAAACTGAAAGAAGCCCATTGTATCTATCTATCTATCTATCTATCTATCTATCTATCTATCTATCTATCTATCTATCTATCTATCTATCTATCTATCTATCTATCTATCTATCTATCTATCTATCTATTTATCTATCTATCTATCTATCTATCTATCAGTCTGTCTGTCTGTCTGTCTGTATGTTTGTTTGTGCTTGTGAGTCTGTGTTTGTCCCCCCCACCATCGCTTGACAACCGATGTTGGTGTGTTTACGTCTCCGTAACCTAGCGGTTCGGCAAAAAGAGACCGATAGAATAAGTACTAGGCTTACAAAGAATAAGTCTTGGGGTCGATTTGTTCGACTAAAGGCGGTGCTCGAGTATGGCCGCAATCAAATGACTGAAACAAATAAAAGAAAAAGGAATATATATATATATAAATACAAAATTTTGTTATATAAACAAAGATAGCTTAAAGAAAAAAGGAATTCGATTGCTAATGTTGAGGAAGAAAGAATTTTTATGGAGAACCAAATTCCAGAAAATTTCCAAACCATTTGATCTAAAATCACATTCATTTATTGCAGGGCCAACATCTGGCACCCGACAATTAAACAACCGCTTTAAAGTAATTATGGAACCATTGTGCAAATTGGTCTCTAGTTCCATCAGAGATGACATGGAATTCCTAAACTATGTTGCAGAAAGCGTAGATAAAGAGACGATGCTAGTTAGTTTCGATGTAACCAGTCTCTACATATATGTCCTCCTATGTACTAGGATTGGAAGCACTAGAATTCTGAATAGAGAAATACCCCAAAAAGAATTCAGGAGAGATTCCCACCAAAATTCATTCCTGAAAGGTTACTTTGATACTGGAAAACGACTTTCTTCTTTGATAAACAATAATACCTACAAGTATCAGGTACAGCCTTGGAAACGAAAGTCGCACTCACATTTGCAACACCAGTAATGGGATTTCCAGAAGAAAAGTCTCTATCTTTTCTGGAATTATTTTTGATCAATATTCCTGATCCTATTTAATAGGAAGCTGGAAAATATTTCTGAATGACTGCTTTATGTTTCGGAAAAAAACCAAGGTGGACTTTGCCAGATTCCTTAAATTAATAAATAGCATTCAAGAATAGATTCAGTTCAATATGAAAACGAATGAAAGGGAACTTCTTGTTTTTTTTTTGGTCATTCTGATAATTAAAGAAAATGAGTCAGTTATAACCAATCACTACTAAGACTCAGACAAATACGAATATTTAGATTTTTACCTTCCGTCCAATACTGAAACACTTAATTTAATACGGCAAGATATATATGCTCAGTATCACAGACCTCAAATAGACAAGATAAACGACTGGTTGAACTAAATATGTTCCTTCAGAAACGAAAATACCTCCAAAATTTAATAAATCATGCTATAATCAAGCAAAAGGCATCTGAAACTGTCTAACGGAGAAACACTCACAATCAGGTTGAAAGCAAAAACAAAAACAGAAGTATTCATCTGGAGTCACCCACGATCCTAGAAACTACTACATCTTACATTCGGCCAAACGATACCTTCCAATTCTATATCAATCATCGAATTTCTGGCAAATAATTAAATAATAATAATGATAATAATAATAATAATAATAATAATAATAATAATAATAATAATAATAATAATAATAATAATAGGGCTACAGCAAATATTCTGCTCAATACCACAAATTTGTTTGTCAGTTGTTTGACCTTAACCATTTGAACATGTCCCTCAGTGGCTGACGATATGTGCACCTCTGATCACGAGCAGAAGTAGTGGGGGAGCATCATAGCCATGTGTTGAGAGGGATTCTTTGGGGTTTGGATAATTCACCTCTGGAAACATGGGTGGTTCTTTCAACATCCTTAAACAACCCTTATTCAGGGACCTTTTGAGCGGGATGGGCTACTCGACCAGAGGAAAATTCTAACTGGGCCTCACCTGCAAGGTCATGCGCTGTTTATCTTGATATGAGCTCGCCATGTCGCGCACATATGGTTTGTGATGCATGTGCCTAGTGTACACTTATCAGACGGGTAGTCATGATGGGTATATTGGGCTTCGTATATTTTACCCCAGTGTCACTTTGATGGCATGAACTGCTCTCTCACTCAATAATAATAATATATTATAAACCCTGAAACAGCTCTTTTCCCTTAAAGAGAATCTCTTCTTCTTTGTAAACTATCTCTCTCTCTCTCTCTCTTTCTGCTTACTCTGAAAGCAACTGTAGGCGGCAGCACCAACAGACTCTAGTCAAAATTTCCCACTCATGAATTAAAAAATCACAAATCATCAATAGCCGAAGAGTCACCAAATCTCAAAAGACTCCTCACAAAGGCGCGATTCACATCGGAGAAAGTAATAATGCAGGTAACAAACGTGGGACGTGAGAAATAATTGAAAGACTGACGAAAAAATTCAAAAATGTGAAGGATTTGAAGGTGAATACATATATGAACACAAAACACAAAATCTCATCTACCGCATCAGAATCCCACAATGAAATGAAAATTACATCGGAGAAACAGGATCAACATCAACTAACTAATTGGGTGAGAGTACACAGACTGCAAATGAAAGATTCATATCTTAGAAACGCTCTATGCAGTGAACAAAAAGAAGAAAATTATCAACCATTAAAAAGTAAAAGAAGAAAAAATTATAAGAATTGTAAATTTGAAACTCAACTGTAAAAATCAACACCATTACTAAAAACACACTTCCTCTTTACAGAGTAGCCCATAATACAAGTGTCTGATGAGTTGAACAGCAATAGCGCTTATACACAATACATCTCAAAAGGTTCGTGGCACTCTGTTTCTTAAAAATGTATTTTTAAAAATTATTTTTGATTACTAATAACTTTTAAGAAAGTCTTCCTTTAAATATTGTAACTGTGTCAAAAATTGTTTGAAAATACACACACACACACATACACAGGACAAGTTTCTTCAGTCGCTGTCAACCAAATCCACTAACAATGCACACACACACACACACACACACACAGAGGAAAGTTTCTTCAGTCGCTGTCAACCAAAACCACTCACAAAGCACACACACACACACACATACACACACGTACACACATACACACATACACACACACAGACATACACACACACATATACACACACAGACACACACACACATGATGGGTTTCTTTTAGTTTCCGTCTACCGAACCCACTCACAAGGTTTTTGGTCGACCGAAGATGTACTAGAAGACATTTGCCCAAGTTGCCACGCAGTGGGACTGAACCCGGATTCATGCGGTTGGGGAGCAAGCTTCTTGCAACACAGCCACGCCCGCTTCTATGTGCAATATTGAAACATTTACTTACATGCCTACATTCTCAAGAAAAAAGTATATGCTTCGCTGATATGGCCATAATAACACCGAAATATGCCCGAACTTATCTTCCTTACTCATTATAAATGATCTTGATCATAGAATTATATCGATTACTAGCAGTATCGCCCGGCGTTGCTCGGGTTTGTAAGGGAAATAACTATAAAGCATTTTTAGAGAGTTATAGCCAAAAATAAGCAATAAAATGAATTAAAAATGGAAAAAAATTATGGTAAATTTTTAAAAAAATCGTTGACTCATCGTAGACATTTTTAGAGAGTTACCTCCCTTATATAATAGCGAAAAAATGCATTAAAATGGAAAAAAAATGATGGTAAATCATTTAAAAAATCGTACACTCATCGTAGACGCGCGCTAATACCCAGAAGGGCTCGATATGAATCACGACTATAAGATACCCGGCTTTGGTTAAACTGCACCGCAAAATGTGGGAGTAGTTAGGAATCTAAATCGTAGGAGACAGACACACAACCTTACTTTTATATATAAAGATTAATATTGTTTCTTTTTTCTTTACTCCATGATTATTTCCAGTTAAAATGTTGATGCTGGCACTATCTGTGTCTCCATATTTATTGTCACAATCGTTTCTGGTTAATCTTTCGAGAGAACATCACATAATCCCTTTTTGGAACAGTGGATCCCGAAGCACATGAAGCTATAAATAATAGCGTGTAAATATTGGGCTGAAAAAACCCTTTTGGATAGAAAAGTCGAAGGCTACCCAATATTTAAGGACTATTATTTATGGCTTTATGTCCAATATTTACATGCTCTCATTTAAGGCCTTATGTGCTTCGGGATCCACTATTCTAAAAAGGAATTATTTCACGTTCTCTCGAAAGTTTATAAATTCTTATGACGTTACCAGTTAGTTAACTATTCAATGGTTTCAGTAAAATATAGCACAAACTGAACTATTTGTCTGTTTGCACCTCTTCCACTTAATTATTTCTTATGAGTTTATTCATGTTTCATGTATTAAATATACTTTCACTATCTGAAATACTGTTTGTCTGTTTGTCTCATCACGTAATTATTTCTCATTAGCTTTTTAATAATCTGTGCATTAAATGTGCAAACACCAGCTTAACTATTTCTCTTACTCTAATTATTTCTAGCTAGTTTTTTTTTAATACTCTGTCTATCAAACGTTAGCGCTAAGTTAACCACGTGTGTTAAATATGCTAAAGCGAACATAAATATGGGTGTTAAGCATGCTAACAGTAACTTATTTGTCTCAATATAATTACTTCTAGTTAGCTATTTAATAATATTTATATCGAATATGTTAACACTAATTTAACTATGAGTGTGAGTTGAGCGAGGTCTGAGAAAGTACTTGACAGAGTCAGAACCAAGTTAGACCTTAGTAAATTATAGCAGTAAAACCAAAATATATATGCTGTATACAATGTTGAAGTACAGACGGTCAAAATACTTCGAAGAACTATTTTACTCGACGTTAGAGGGAAAATGGTACAATATTTCTATCTCAACATTTTATCGAAGTACTTGACAGAGTCAGAACCAAGTTAGACCTTAGTCAATTATAGCAGTAAAACCAAAATATATATGCTGTATACAATGTTGAAGTACAGACGGTCAAAATACTTCGAAGAACTATTTTACTCGACGTTAGAGGGAAAATGGTACAATATTTCTATCTCAACATTTTATCGAAGTACTTGACAGAGTCAGAACCAAGTTAGACCTTAGTAAATTATAGCAGTAAAACCAAAATATATATGCTGTATACAATGTTGAAGTACAGACGGTCAAAATACTTCGAAGAACTATTTTACTCGACGTTAGAGGGAAAATGGTACAATATTTCTATCTCAACATTTTATCGAAGTACTTGACAGAGTCAGAACCAAGTTAGACCTTAGTAAATTATAGCAGTAAAACCAAAATATATATGCTGTATACAATGTTGAAGTACAGACGGTCAAAATACTTCGAAGAACTATTTTACTCGACGTTAGAGGGAAAATGGTACAATATTTCT